>NC_137037.1:11504172-11529172 GCF_032717465.1 Coenobita brevimanus | reverse complement strand
GTATTATCAACCTATGTGTACATCTATTATTGTGGAGGGTAAGCTTGTAAACCTGGAGTTAGGTATAGCGTGTGGAAATGTCAGGAACTCTGCATATATTTACTAAATTTAAATAAAGATTCTAAATGATTGTGTGTGTGTGTGTGTGTGTGTGTGTGTGTGTGTGTGTGTGTGTGTGTGTGTGTGTGTGTGTTTATATTCCACGTATCCAACTGTGCTTAATTATCTCGCGGTCCACAGCCAAAAATCCCCCTTCAAACTTGTTCTTAACCACTCTCTTCTGCCGGTCAAAGTCCAGACTCTCTTCCATTTGTTCAGCTTATCTTTCCATTCCCATTAAATTCTCAGTTATTATTCATCTCTATCCTCTCTCTCCTCTCCTATCTTCGTACTGTAGTTTACTCTGCTGTGCTTTATTCTATTCTGCTGTTCTTCAATCCACTATTTTATATTACTTTATTTGTATGCTCTGCTCTCCTCTCCTCCCCTATATCTTACTCTGCTCTTACCTGCTCTATTTTTCTCTACTCTACTCCACATTAGTCTGCTCTACTCTGTTCTTCCTATTGACAACTCCTTTGTACCCTACTACACTTCTTTACTCTTATCTTTCCTCTCGGTGTTATAGCCACTTCTGGATCCCCTTGCAGTTATGGTATCATCTATGAGCCCTTATTTCTACGATTATTTTTAGGGTCATGATTTTATGATGCCGTCTCGAAATTCCTGTAGTTGTGGCTGCCTTATTTTCCGTTTTCTCTTAACCATCATGAATTTTTTGTTTTGGTTGTGTCTGTGGTTACGAGTGGTAGTTTGTGGTTGTGACTGATGTGTTTGTGATTATGTTGATGCTATAGTTGTTTTTGGTTATTATTAATGTTGTGGGCATGTTTATGTTGTAGTAGTTTGTGGGTATGACTGATGTTGTTTATGGGTATTTGTGATGTTCTGATAGTTATGGTTATGGTTGATGTTACGTTTGTTTGTGGTTATGTTGACTTTCTGGTAGTTTGTGGGTATGGCTGATATTGAAGTAGTTTGTGGCTACGATTGACATTGTGGTAGTCTGTGGATATGATTGATGTTGTGGTAGTCTGTGGATATGATTGATGTTGTGGTAGTCTGTGGATATGATTGATGTTCTGGTTGTGTGTGGATACGATTGTTGTGGTTGATTGCGAGTATGACTGATGTGGTTGTGTGTGGGTGTGATTGATGTTGTGGTTGTGTGTGGGTATGATTGATGTGGTTGTGTGTAAGTGTGATTGATGCTGTGTTTTTTGTGTGTATGATTGATGTTGTGGATGTTTGTGAGTACTCGTATGATTGATATTATGGTGGTTTGTGTATGATTAATGTTGTGGTGGTTTGTGTATGATTGATGTTGTGGTGGTTTGTGTATGATTGATGTTGTGGTTGTTTGTGTATGATTGATGTTGTGGTTGTTTGTGATGTTATGAGTCCATAGTATATTTACAAATCATAATAGATAGATAGATAAATAGACAGATAGACAGCTCTATGCGATCCTGGGAATGGGAAATGATCTTGCAAGTTAAACTGAGGAAAAGCTGACGACAGATTAGGAAGTAGCAATGTTAGGAGATGATGCAGTTAGTTTGTCAGCGAAATAGCAGGAGAACAAAGCCTAGTGACCATACACACACATACACACATACTCACACACAGGCTTCTAGAACTTTCCAACCACAGTGAACACACGTGACACGACCCCTGTTTCACCAGAATTTAGGAAAGAGAGCTCAGAAGGAGAGAGGCCATAGAATCGGCAGGTAGTAGGGAGAAAGGCTTAGCAACTTGGAAGAGAGAGAGAGAGAGAGCGAAACAGGGAGATAGCTAGCGGGACTCTACTTATACTCGTGTGTGAGAGACTTTGTTAATATTTCCAAGACAAATAAAAATAGTCCCATACTCTTCTTTACCTCTCCTGTCATTGCATGACAAATGGGAACCAAGATTATCTACTTACAAACAACTCAAGTATAACAACCGCTCGTCCACAAGTCTAATATATATAACTTCTCTACAAGTAACTACAAAGTCTTTTTATGACATTTGGTGGCAGCGAACGTATACGAACCTCGTCTACGAATCAACAGTGAATTCCTACAAAATATCAAGATTGAAAACAAAAAAATACCTCTCACAACCAACAATTCACAACCAGCTCCTGACAGTATTCTCTCCAACCAGCCCCCTCCGTCTCCCCGATCATCACGCTGATGTAGAGGTGAAGAGGTCACAGGACGCCTTGCAAGTAGTTTAACAAAGTACTGATACAAACAATCTTGAAATTTCTACGACGAACCAACGAACTACAACCATCTACAATCAACTACAAGTAACAACTCTACGAGTCGTCTGTTTAATCTTCTACACGCACCTACAAGTAGCGGCAGTCTTCATCCTACAACGAGTAAATCACAAGAAAAAAGGACCGAGAATACATCAAGAAAGAAAGAAAAAAAAAAAAAAAAAAAAAAACGAAGAGTGAGATACAACTCACAACAACCAGACCTCACCCTCCTCTCTCTGCTACATACACCCAACCTCCATCGCTGACGCAGAGGTCAAGACACGCAGCAAAACACCAGAGCCACATTTATAACGTGACTTACTCACCTTTCTTCACCCAGCTTAAGCATCACTACTCAGTATTCACCACAGCTACCAGTGTAGGAAGCCGACGTCACCATGTGCTGAGATGACATCACAATGCGAGTCTGCCACGCCAAGCAACGTGTGACTGACACCAGGCACTTCTCACCCACTACTCATTACTCATTATTCACATAACTCCTACTCATACTCATTTATTTCCACAGTATTGAGTTGGAAATTCGACATTCTATGCTGAGGTTTGCCTGGGACAGCTGTTAACCACCACAAGCACCAGGCCATGGAATTTCCTGAGTAATATCGTCCACCAACACAGCACTAGAATTATCAAGAGATCTTCAATCCACCCTGCATTTTTCTTCCGAGATCGACTTTTGTATTGACACACCTCTATGATCTGTATCAAGTGGGTAAAATTATACTTACTCATTTCTTCTCAGTGCTAAAATTAGCTATATTCAACATTTTTACTTATTTCCATATATACAGTTATACACTCACTATCATTTATTTCAACTTATTTACTCATCTATTTTGTTAGGACATAAATAAACAAAAGGCGTATTTCATAACACCATATCTTAATGACAGGAATATTTTCGCCACCACCCACGTTAATACCAGATGACACACAATTAGCCACAACAACAGACTCACAATTAAGAGAGCACCAAGGCAACCCACCCCTTGTACAAACCTCACCACAAACTAAAGACCAAGAAACAAATACGGCAGTTTCAGATGATGAGTGGGAAACCTCCTCTGACGTAGCAAGTGAGGACTTTGTCGCTGACTTGCACACGTATGCCAATATACTTAACAGGGTTCACCGGTCCGGTCGTACATATTCCACCATTCCCTCACACAACGATAAACAAGTCCAAGTTGAATTAACAGAGCAAACAGTGAAAATGAATCAAGAAACAAATACCGCTGATCTAACAACCACACCCCAAGTGTTTGTGTATCACGAGGATAAAACTGCCCCAAAATTCTCTGGCACAGACAAAGATCGCATTGATGTCATTTCATTAGTCAGTCAGTGCAAATAAATGTTCATCAAGCGCCACATACTAGATGAACAAGAGAAAATTGCTATTTTTTCATGTTGCATAAGCCAGGAAAGATGTCCAGCAAGCAATTTATTGCGCTCAGATAAGCTCCATAAGGCTAGGACATATGATGAATTTAAAACTGAATTTTTGAAGAAATTTTCTGGAGGTATGAACTTCTTGCCAGGTATAATTCCAGAACTGCATAAAATTGTAGATCTTGTAAGGGAGCACACTACAAACCATGTGCTCAGTGAAATAACTGCTGATGTCTCCACAATCAAAAGAACATTGTTAGTTACTTCGGAAAACTCAAATTGGATAACAGATGATGGAAAGATGTCCCCAGACCTCGTCTTGGACATCATTGGTTATGTAGCTGTCTTGTGTAAATTACCTGATAGGACCCTTAAGATCGCCAAGACGATCGCGTACACCCCAGGAATGTGCTTGCTAGACTTAATGAACGAGGTAGAGATGCAGTGCAGTAAAGCAGGTATGGTCGACACACATGCACATTCTAGTAGAATGAGGGTACCTGAGACAGTATCAGCTGTGAAAACATCAACACCAACCCCAAACAGAGAACAAAATCGATCGCGACCCGAAAGCAGGCAGACCAAACAACCAAACATGACAAGGCCTCGATCACAGACGCCGTGCTACAGGCAGTTTCATAAGTTTTTGCGCAGCCCGAGCAGGTCTCGCGCCATAACTAACACTACTTATGGGAAATCACATCGTAGGTCACAGTCAAGGGATAGGTCCATTCTATGTCATTATTGTGCAAAACCAGGACACACAAGGTATGAATGCTTTATCAAAGCAAAAGAGGACAAACAAAAGACACAAGGATTTGGTCCTTGCTGTAGGCATCATAGATACCAAGGGCACTGGACCAGTGATTGCAAAACAGTAGAAAAAATTGTTTCTATGTTCAAATCGGGGGAAGACCAAGTCATGACAAAAAACGAACAAACGTAAAGAAAAACAAGTCTAAAATTCACATAGGAGGCATGTTGGGAAATGAGTGTATCTTGATACCAGCTGTATGTAAGGATCAAAACGTTTCCTTATTTTTAGATACAGGCTCTCCAGTGAACTTAATAACACATGAAGAACTAAACAGAATTCTTAAAAATAAAAAGAAAGTAACTTTTCTGGATGAAGCTGATTTAGATTTATACACGGTAGATGGACAACAAATTACAATGAAAGGTATGATAAGATTAAATATCAGTTTCACAGAGACTACAAGACCATTCTCTGCATTTTTCTATATCGTTGAAAACTTGGCAATTAAAGCTCTTTTTTTTTTTTTCCGGCCTATCAACCATTGGGGCCGAAGCCCCTGGTTATTAAGGCCATATATATATATATATATATATATATATATATATAAATATATATAAAAATATAAAAATATAAATATATATAAACATATATACACACACACACACACACACACACATACATATATATACAAACATATATATATATACACACACACACACACACACACACACACACACACACACACACACGCTTCCATGCATACATACAGACACACTCATGCAAACGTACATATATATATAATAATTTTAATCTTATTTATTTTTTTTGTATTTTTATTTTTTTGATTTTTTCTTGGTTTTATATTTTTTATACCTTATATTATAAAGAAAAACTAATCTAAAGACCCTAAAATTAATCACCTAACAGACAAATCGCTAACCTATACTAAATCCTACAGAGACAAATAGCTAGACCTACACTAATGGTAAAAATACCTCGACTAACAGAACACCATCGACTGCAGATATGTAATGCCTTTCTACATGACATACCTGCACTCATCACCTGGTAACTGTCAGTCGAGGCACAACCTAATATAGGGGACATCAATATATGAAAGGGAACCAGACGAGTCAGGAACATTTCCATATACGTCAGCTGTCGTCCCTAATTAGAATAACTTAAGCAAGATAATATAATGTATTTACATAATTTGTACAGAAAGTGAAGAACCTCGCCCAGCAGACCACCATCGACTGCAAGTGCCCAATACCTTCCTATATTGCACACTTGCACTCATCAGCTGGTGACTGTCAGGCGAGGAACTTGGCTTAATGTAGGGGACATCAATATTAGAAATAGATCGGTGGGAGGAGGAACTATTTAAAATATGTCAACTGTCAACCCTAATTAATATTACAATATATACATATTTACTCTTCATAAAAACCATAACCACACAGGAAAAAAGTCACATCACTCTGATCAGTCCGGTCACTTTCAAGAAAGCCATCAATTTATCAGTCATAACAATGTCCCCATCACCCAGGATGGTGGAAAGGGTGAAGGGGACGTCTACTGCGTCGCAGTAATTTATAAGTGAAGCACGTTCACGAATAAATCGCCGACAGCGCAGGATGATATGACTGATAGATAACACCGCATTACAGATGTCACAGTGCGGTGGGAAGCGTCTTTCCATGTATGGTTTTATGTGGGTTAAAATGGTGACATTAAGCCGTAACCGTGCCAACACTTTTTCTTCTAGGCGACTGGGACGGTTGGCAGTGTCCCAGTCGCCCAGGTACGGCTTACAAGTTGGAATATTTAGTCTGGTCCACTGACCTTGCCACAGAAGATTTATTGATTTCTTTCCGAGAGAGAGACTCGACCGCAGATCACGAGGAACGTCCCAAGTCTCCTCGAGCTCTACAGCCGACTTTGCAAGAAAGTCAGCCTGCTCATTGTCGTAGATACGACAATGACCAGGCACCCAGATCAGCGTGAATGACTTGTTGCATGAATGCAACTTATTAACGATGCGGCCCTGGATCTCGTGAGAGTCCGTAGTGCAAGATGCAATTGCCTGAAGGGCTGATTTTGAATCTGAAAATATGACAAATGAGTCATGCCTAGAATTGAGAGCATAGTCTATGGCTTTGTCAATAGCAAAGAGTTCTGAAGTAAACACAGATGTATGAGTCGGCAACCGATACCTGAGGGCACATTCAGTCGACCACACACTTGCACCCACACATTCACTCGACTTGGAGCCGTCGGTGTACAGTTGATGGGACCCCAAGTGACGAACAATGATGTTACGAAACAAGTGGTGGACCTCCGGTCACTGGGGTCCACATCAAGCTCCTGAGTCAGTAAGTGGAGGCAAGCAGCAAGTGGCCGACGCACCCCCCACAGAAGGTGGTGGTATTGACGCAGGGGGGTACAGGCCACATTGCCGATATTGCTTTTCCTTAATGTCCTTACGCCGTAGGACAAGGCCAGGTGGTCACGGCGAATACAGAGGGGAGGCACATTCCCCTCCACTTCCATACGAGCCACACGGGTACACCGGACAGCTCCAAGACACATTCGCAAGCATTTATTCTGCAACACATCCAATCCTTTCAGCGTGGCATCAGATGCCGAGCCATACACCTGTGCGCCATAGTCTAGCTTCGATCGAATAAGGGACTTATACACCATTAATAAAGATTTTCTGTCGGCACCCCATGTAGTACCCGCTAGGTACTTGAGGACATTTAACGGTTTATCACAACGAGCAAGCAAAGTATTAACGTGAAGTTTAAAATTCATTCTACGATCAAAATGTATTCCTAAAAATTTTACAGAATTTTGAAAAGGTACCGCCTGATTATCCAAAGTTAAGCACAAATTAGGTACGTTACGATTAGTGAAGACTATAGCGGCACACTTACGGACGGAAAACTTAAATCCCCACTGCAAGGCCCATTGGTGGACGGAGTCAAGGGCTGCTTGAATCCGCCCAGCCGAAAATTGTGCATTACGGGAAGAGTGCCATATTGCACAATCGTCAGCGTAGAGCGAGTATTTAAGATTCCTTAGGATGGGAGCTGATGACAGAATATCATTGATCATAATACTAAATAAAGTAGGACTAAGCACACTTCCCTGCGGCACCCCGTTTTCCTGGATAAATATATCCGATGTTACGTTACGTGGCAATTTGACAGAGAAAGTCCTGTCCCTTAAGAAATTTGAAATAAAAATAGGCAAATTTCCTCTTAAACCATAAGCATAGAGCTTCATTAGTATACTGTGTCGCCATGTCATGTCATAGGCTTTATGGATGTCCAAGAACACCCCTATCATGAATTCTTTATTGGCAAATGCCTCTGCAGTACAATGCTCCAAATTCATTAAATGATCTAGTGAACTTCTGTATTTACGGAAGCCACATTGTTGATCATTTAACAAATTCTTCGACTCTAAAACAAAAAGAAGCCTATTGTTAACCATACGTTCCATGACCTTACATAGACAAGAAGTCAACACAATATGACAAAATGAAGTGGGATTCGCACTGATTCGATTTTTGTCATAGGTATTAACATGGCAGTATTACGGTAGTGTTATAGTATTATCGTGGTAGCTCATGTAATGCCACTATAATACCACCAAAACACTACCATGATTATAGCTGTTGCCTTAGAACTAAATACTAGCCTATCACTACCACAATATTACCATGACACTACCGTATTACTGCTATAAAACTACAGTAGCACTACCAGAACATAGTCATACTTTGACTACCATAATACTACCAGAAAACTACCACGATAATACTATAACACTACCGTAATACTGCCATGTTAATACCTATGACAAAAATCGAATCAGTGCGAAATTTCCTTTGTGAGTGTGTCTGGCCCGGGAGAATACCGGTATTTCGGTCAGAAACACTGATTATCGGTTACCGGTATTGGATATCAGTGACCCAGTCTACGAGTATTACAGCCTCACGCCCACCCACACCCACGCTCACTCACCCACTTTCACCCTTCCACACCCACATACTCACCCTCACCCCCACCCATACCATCGCCTTAACTGACACACTTACTCTCACATCCACACCCTCACCCACACAACCGGACCTATTCCCTACTCCCACACTCACCTTGACTGACTGACACCCTTACCCTGATATCCATACCCTCGCCACCATCCACATCCAAACCGGCACCCTAACCCTTACCTAAACGCAGTCCCACGTCCTTACCCCCACACCCACCCTCACGCCCACCCTTACCACACTCTCACATCCACACTCTAATCGTGCCCCCAAACCCCACCCACATCCATCCTCACATATTCACTCACCCACCCTCTCCCTCGTCCTCAATCACACTTTCCTTACTCTCACTCTCACCCCCAGATTCGCTCTTACCTTTCCATTCGTCTCTCCTTCAGTCGTTCTCTCTGACTCTTCTTTTTTCAGTGTATCTATAACTTATATTTTCATACATGAACTTTTATCATCTCCCCCTCCCTCCTGTTACCTTTCCTTCACTCTGTTTAATTCTCTATCTTTTTCTCTTTAACACTTTGATTCTCTCCTTTTTCGTTCATTGTCAGCGATTCTTTTCTTCCTTGCTTTTTAACCCCTCATGTTGTTATTCCTTTCCTTTCTTCATTATGAACCTTCCTTCTTGCCTTCCTGAATTATAAATCTTGCTTCCTTCCTTTATTATGAATCATCCCTTCCTTATTTATGGATCAGCTTCACTTTCTTATTTATGAATCTTCTCTCCCTCCTTATTTATAAATCTTCTTTCATTTCTTATTTATAAATCTCCTTTCTTCCTTATTTACACATCTTTTCCCTCCTAATTTATAAATCCTCTTTCCTTCCTTGTATAAAAACTTCTTCCCATCGTTAATTATGAATCCTCTTCCCGCCCTCAATTGTGAATATTCTTTCTTCCTTAATTATGAATCTTTTTTTTCTTTCCTTAATTATCGGCCGCCTTTAACAAGGCGAGGCGAAATAGTTTGTGTGTGTGTGTGTGTGTGTGTGTGTGTGTGTGTGTGTGTGTGTGTGTGTGTGTGTGTTGTCAAAATATATCGAAAAGTTGTGGACGAATTTTCACCAAACCCTCGGGAATTAGGAGCTATGTGGATGTACAGAGATATATTACATTTGATGGGGATCTGAACAAAGACGACCGGATGCCATCCGCCATATATATTTTGTTTTAATATGGATTGGCTTATTGGAACGCGGTGACTGAATTCCGTAGGGTATTGCGAATTGTCCCCAAATTTGGTTTGTATGTAGCTTGTACCCTAGCCAGCAACATATCTTGGCGGGCGATTAGCATTCGGCCCCCGAATGCTTTTGTTTCACTGTGAATCTTCTGTCCTTTCCTAATGATGAATTTCCTTCCCTTCCTTCCTTCCTTAATTATCAGTGTTTTTTCTTTCCTTCCTTAATTGTTTTTTTCTTATCGTTATTTCGAATAATTTCATCCTTAGTTATGAATCCTTTTTCTTTCCTTAATTATGAGTTTTCTTTCTTTCCGTCCTTAATTATGAATCCTCTTTGCTTTCTTAATTATGAATGTTCCTTCTGTCCTTCCCTGTTATGAATATTCTTTCTCTCTTTCCATAATTACGAATATTTTCTTTCTTTCCATACGTATGATCAGCTTCCTTCCTTAATTATAAATCTGCTTTCTTTCCGCAATTGCGAATCTTCTTTCTTTCCTCCCGTAATTACAAAATTAATCTTCCCTCTTTTCATCCTTAATTATAAATATTTTTTCTGTCCTTCCTTAGTAATGAATCTCTTTCTTCCCTCATTATATAGCTTCTTTCCTTGCTTAAGTTTAAATCTCTTTCCTTCCCATCCTAAATTATTCTTTTTTACCAGTTACATAATCTCTCCTTCCTTCTGTAGTTACTTACTTCTCGTTTTTTCATTAATTTTCCTTCATTAATCGTTCTACTTTTTTTCCATATATCTTTTCTCCCTTCTTTCCATACCTAGCCTACTTTCTTGCTTTCCTCCCTTCCTTTATTCCTTCCTTCCTTCCTTCTTGCATTCCTTCTTTCCTTCCCTCCATCCTTCATTCCGTATCAGCCTTCTTTATATGCCTCCTACACTCTCGGTTGTCACATCTATTATCCTCTTCGAACCCAATATTTTCTTTTCTTCCTTTAATTTTCCCTTCCTTCCGACCAGCTTTCCTTCTTACTTCTTTCCTTCCCTCCCTCCTACCTTCCTTCCTTCCATCCTTCCTTCCTTCCCTTCCGTTCCTTTCTTGCTTCCTTCCATCTTTCTCACTTACCACTCTTCTTTCTTTACGTTCTTCATTCGCGCTCGACCATCACATTTGCAGTTCTCTCAGTCCATATTTTCTTTCCCGTCCATCCTCCCTTCCTTCTTCTCACGCATCCTTCCTTCCGGAATTTCTTCCTTCCTTCCTTCTTTTATTTACTTAGTCATTTGCATCTACAGTATAATTCCTTTTTCTTCATGCTCTCCTTCCATCCTTCCGTATGTCCTTCAGTCATATTTCATCCATTCATTTTTCGATCTTTGCCATATGTCGTACCTTTCCTTCCTTCCCTTCTTCCTTCCCTCCATCCTTCTTCCATTGCTACTTCCTTCTTCCCTATATTTTTCCCTTCAAGCCCTGTATTCCTACTTTCAGGCCTTCCTTCTTTTCGATCCTTTCTTCCATTCATCACATCTTTCTTCCCTCCTCCCTTCCCTCCTACCCTCCTTCCTTTCTTCTTTCCTTCCTTCCTACCTTCCGTCCTTCTTATGATTCTTCCTCTCCTGTTCGCCGAGGTGGTGTTGCATGGAAACGACACAAAAAAATGGTGAAGAGAGCAAGAAAGCGGGAAATAAACATAAAACAAAAAGACTTAGACACAAAGGCAGACGAACACACACACACACACACACACACACACACACACACACACACACACACACACACACACACACACACACACACACACATTATAATTATGTATGTATACGCTCGCGCGCGCGCGCGCGGAGAGAGAGAGAGAGAGAGAGATCCATGAACCCATTGGGTTCGAGGCCGCGTGTCTTTTATAGTTCCTGCAATTACCAAACCGCAATACCAGGCCAGGACGCTGATTTCCGTTGTGTAGCATTTTTTCACTTTTTTATTTTATTTTAAATCCAGGAAAGTCTAGGTTAGGTTAGGCGTTTTCTTCTTAGTAGCAGGTTAGGTTAGTTTGTCAGTCAGTTAGGTTAATGTGTTGGTTAGTTTAGGTCAAGTTATGTTGGAAGTTATGTTGGAGTTTAAAAAGACAGAAAAGATGGAAGAACGATCATCCTTGGAAAATCCAACTTAAGAGGTGGCGCACAAATGGTATAAAGAAGTGAACTGTGAGGGATGGACACAAAGGGCCATATACCGGTTGGTTAAAGAGACTCCCCACCACCTCCATCTTACCACATGGTATGCCACCTTTGTATTACCATGTACCTTATATGCTGAATATATGTCCTTATTAAAGACACGTAAATAACATCCACGAGTAGGCTATACCAAAACATAGCAAATAAAAATATGGTTAAGATAAAGCTGTTAGCAAACCGTGTACGCCTCATGTGCAAAATCCAAGCCGTGTAAGCCGACGGGAATACGCCTCATATGAAAAACCAAAACAAAGATACATAGAAATGAGTACAGTGGAGATAAACCGCTATTGACGTATGGGTATCGATGATGCGGACGAACAGCTAAGGCCATAAAATGGGTCTGACACACATACGTACATACATTTATTCATACATTCGCACGTTTGTGTGTGTGTGTGTGTGTGTGTGTGTGTGTGTGTGTGTGTGTGTGGAGTGGCGTTTGAGGCTGCAACTTGTAATGGGTATAATGGCTGTGTCACTCTTTCGTCATCAACACATCAAACTAAGCTTTCAATATACAACACCCCAATAACTCTTTCATTCTTTATCGTACAAGTATCTTAACAAAGCTTAACCACTTAAGACATAGAGGGAAAAATCGAACCGTCAGAAACACACAGTGCGGTTTTCGTTGTGTTTCGCCACTTGTAAATTTTCTTCAAACTGAACTGGGAAGATACTTACTCCTTTGACAACGTATTTGTCGCGTTTCTTTGACTGAGGAGTCAAAACATTAACAAATTACTTAGCTGTTTACTTGCTTGGCATTAAATGAAATAATTTTTGTAACTGTTGAAAGCCGTGTTCGATGTTGTGTCTTTTTGCTAAAAAAAAATTAATACAGTATTCTTATAAAGGTGAAGTTATCTAATCTTTCAACAGTATTTTTTCCTTTAACGTGCAGTTAATCACAAGTAAATCCGGCAAAACAAACCTAGCACCGTAACGCAGAACATAATCAGCTACTGATAATGATATATTAAAACATCCACTTCACAATGTAGTTGGGTGATAAATAATGATAAAGGCTGCATGCGTTGTCGTCATTTTGAGGCCTCAGTATTACCTGTACTGGAAATGCAGTAATTAGTTAATATTTATTGATAACTGTAAAAGCTATTTGAAGAAAATTGTGAGAAGTGATATCAACGCCTATGAAGGTCAACTCTTTACCCTGGAACAAGACAGATCTTTGCCCTAACCCAAGAACGTATTAGGGTGTAATATGTGACTGAGCTGCGTGTACAGCATAACTTACCTATAAAACTAGGCATAAAGCAATATTAGACACAGACCTGTTGAACTGTACCATTGGCACTGCATAAACACTGAGTAAATAAACCATTAGTTATACTCTGTTAACTTTACCTTGGCCTAAAATTGCCATCCCTTCCTCTTAAATGCTGAGCTGTAACAGAAGAACAACATTAGAATATGGTGGCAGTCAAGAAGTGCCACAGACAGTATGTGGAGCCACAGTATTACATTTTTCTGCCACTGAGCTACATGAAATAAGCAACAAAAGATGAAAATCTGGGCCAGGTTAAAATGAATGAACTAGAATCAGCACCATGTTCTAACTCTCTCGCTACACCCACGTCCGCCACAACACAACCACCACCAAAACAACAGCAATTAGTTAAAGCAAATAAATGAACACACTCGCCCTGTTAAAAGTCATGCAGTTTTCCCCTCTACCACACATGAACTAATGACAAAAGGAAATAGGAAACGAACGACATATACATCAAGAAAACTTAAACGGCGGATTTATATAGACAAACAGACTCGTGACCAGAGAGAAAGATAAACGTGACCTGATATTAAGGGCAGCGTTGAAGGAATATTAAAAGTAATCAGAAACTTAAGACAGACTAAACCACTAACTTCAAAAGTAAAAGACAGTAGGAGAGAGAGAGAGAGAGAGATGTGTTGCAGTTGGTCCAGTCTCGACAACAGTGTAACTTATGGTGTTCCCTCCTACCAACCGTCGCTCTCAATAACACTTTTTAATTAACTGGAGAGAGAGAGAGAGAGAGAGAAAGTAAATGTAACTTATGGCACACCAACCCTCGCACACAACAACATCTTTTAATGAACTGGATAACATACAGCCTGACTGCCCATTCACGGGAAAATGTGCGCTTATTTTTTCCTCCCCTGTTGTGCTGAAGTTAATACAACATACACAGGAATAGCGGCCAATATACACAATATAAACATTTAGTGTATAAACCACGACCTTATCTCGCTGTTGAAGTTACGGTCGAGATACATTTTGCTTTTTTTTTCGCAAATGGTACGTAAAGCCCCAGCCAGACTGAATAATACTTTATTATTATCATGTTTTGGAACATTAGACGAAACGCGTCAAAATATTTTCCATTAATTTCTCGTGAAAGTTTATGCATTATAGTTTTAGCAGTACAGCACAAAAGAGGAACTTTGTAGAATAAATGAAATAAGCTGACCATTTCTAAATCTTTGCCTTAAGAACAAACGTTACCAGCAACAGCTTTTATAGTGAAGCCATTGATCGCCTGGGTAAAGTCTGTACTGTACACTGTACACTGTTCATTTTAACTGGCTATAAAATTATCATCTCCCCTTACTCAGTGCGCACCCATAACAGGAGATTAACACTAGAATATGGTGCAAGTCACGAAGAAGTGCTGTGAAAAGAATACAAGTCGCCAAGAAGTACTGAGAAACGGATACAGGGCAGTAGTAGTGTCTTATTCTGACACTGATCTACGGGAAATTAACAGCAAAACGTCGAAATTTTTTTCGCCAAAATAAAGTGAATGAACTATAGTGAGCACCCCTGGCTGGAGGAATGTCATAGCCAAAGTTGTAGTAGTAGTTGCAACCCCAGGCTCGTCAGAACAAAAATCATGTAGACTGCAGGCTGAAATTACCCTCTTGTTGCTCACCATCTTCCTTATGGGGAATAGGGAGGGAGATGAGGGAGGTTTGTATTATCGGGCGGTGGAGCAGCTCGGCTATATCGGTGCCACCACATGAAGGCGATCCTTTCCAAAGTTTCACGGTAAACGAAGACATGTTTAGTGTTCAGGTGGTAGTTTGATTCTGTACTTGTCTACACAAGAAAATGCTGGAGAGGGACGCCTTGACGTGGTGGCACTGATATGGCTGGATGGCTCCTCTGCCTTGTTATAGAAACGTCCATCAACTCCCTCCCTATCCCCCAAAGGAGGACGATGAGCTGCAGGAGGGTAGCTTCAGTCTGCAGTCCACCGGGTCCGAGTTAAGATAAGCCTTGGGCTGCAACTGCTGCAAACTGCCACCACCACCGTTACTACTACAACTACTACTACTACTACTACTACTACTACTACTACTACTACTACTACTACTACCACCACCACTGTTACTACTACAACTACTATTACACAAGAAATAGGACATTGTGGCAGTCAAGAAAACCTCGACTGAGCTACCAACATGTTCGTTGTGAAACCCTTCGTCGGTACACATCTTTTAACCGAGAGAGGGACCGAGGGTGAGCATAAATGACGGTTCAGGAGAGAGAGAGAGAGAGAGAGAGAGAGAGAGAGAGAGAGGAAAATGTGCATGGGACTGTGTGTGTGTGTGTGTGTGTGTGTGTGTGTGTGTGTGCGCGTGTGTGCGCGTGTGTGCGCGCGCGCACTAAACCGTTAACAGTGATATAAGTAGGTTACAGCAATCAGAAAACGAATACACTCATTTTAATCTCTCTCTCTCTCTCTCTCTCTCTCTCTCTCTCTCTCTCTCTCTCTCTTTTTATTAAACCCGTTCACTGCCACTTGTTTTTTCTAACCTAATTAAATCAGTTGGTGCTGCAATACCTGATGCAACAAAAAGGCGTCATCCCTGAAAGGCCTTAGTGGGCGACACAAAGGTATATATACGCAACAACTTATCGTGCTCTCATGTTCCTGAACTCGATTCTTCTGAATTCTCTACACTCTGGCTTCGGCTTTCCTGTCATTCTCTGACTAAATATATCTGTGCTCTTTGCTTATCCCCTAATTCTACTGACTATCAAAAATTCGTCGACTATCTTACTTCTACGATGGAACACATTCTATCCATTTCTCCTTTCTCTGAAATTCCGTTCTAGGAGATTTCAATGTTCACCACCACCTTTGGCTCTTCTCTCCTTTCACTGATCCACCTGGTGAACAAGCCTACATCTTTTCTATCCTTAATGACCTAGAGCAGCTTGTACAGCACCCTACCCGTATCCCAGACCGCCTTTGAGAGAGCTCCAACATACTTGACCTCTTCCTTACAACTAATCCTTCTGCTTACACTGTTAATCTTTTCTCTCCGTTGGGCTCCTCCAATCACAACCTTATCACCTTAACCTGTCCTATCACTCCGGTACGGCCTGTGGACCCTCCAGGGAAACGTCGCCTGTGGCATTTTGGAGCCGCGGATTGGGAGGCCGTCAGGCAGTACTTCTTTGATTTTCCCTGGAATGATTATTGCTTCCATGGCCGGGAGCCATGTGAGTGTGCCTTGCGCATTACGGAGGTTATTCTCTCGGACATGGAAGCACATATTCCTTTTTCATATCCTTTGACTAACGCAAGAAAGCCTTGGTTTAATTACGCTTGTTCTAATGCTGTGCGCAACAAGGAGAGGGCCTACAAAAGGTACTGGAGCCAACCCACCCCTGAATCACATCATTTTTACGTTTCTGCCCGGAATCGTGCTAAGTCTGTTCTTCATTCTGCTAAAGATAATTTCATCCGTACTAAATGCTCTCAACTCTCCAACTCGAATTCTTCCCGCTCCTTCTGGCACCTTGCCAAAAATCTTTCTAACAACTTTACCTCATCATCCTTCCCTCCTCTTTTCTACTCTGATGGTTCTGTAGCTATTTCTTCTACTGATAAAGCAGATCTCTTTGCACAGACTTTCTCCTCCAATTCTACCTTAGATGATTCCGGTGCTGTTCCTCCATCACTTCCCGCCTCTGACTTCCTCATGGCTGACATTAAAAGTTCTTCAGCTGATGTATTTTCTGCCATTGCTGGCCTCAATACTAACAAGGCATATGGGCCTGATGGAGTCCCTCCTGTTGTTCTCAAGAACTGTCCTTCTGTGCTTACACCCTGCCTAGGCAAACTCTTTCGCCTTTGTCTGTCAACTTGTACCTTTCCATCTTGCTGGAAGTTTGCTCTCATTCAGCCAGTCCCAAAGAGGGGTGACCACTCCCAACCCTCCAACTATCGTCCTATTGTTTTAACGTCCTGTATTTCAAAAGTTTTCGAGTCAATTCTCAATAGAAAATTTTTAAGGCATCTTTCCTATCACAACCTTCTTTCTGATCGTCAGTACGGGTTCTGTCAGGGACGCTCCACTGGCGATCTTCTCACCTACCTTTCAGACTCCTGGTCATCCTCCTTTCGGGACTTTGGCGAAAGCTTTGCCATTGCACTTGACATCTCAAAGGCTTTCGATCGAGTCTGGCATAAATCTTTAATTTCCAAACTGCCCTCTTACAGTTTCTATCCTTCTATCTGTGCCTTTATTGCTAGCTTCCTTTCTGGTCGTTCTATAGCCGTTGTTGTAGATGGCCATCGTTCTTCTCCTAGATCTATCAACAGTGGTGTTCCTCAGGGCTCTGTCCTGTCACCAACTCTCTTCCTTTTATTCATCAATGACCTTCTAAGCTGTACATCTAACCCTATCCACTCATACGCTGATGACTCCACCCTTCACCTTTCCATTCGGTTCCCGCAATGCCTATCTCAGCAGTTACTTCAACATACAAGGGATGAGGCTATGGCACACCTAATGTCTGACTTGGCTCGTATCTCTGACTGGGGTAAAAATAATCTTGTTGTTTTTAATGCATCTAAGACTCAGTTCTTACACCTATCAACCCGTCAAAGTCTTTCACAGGTATACCCACTAATGTTTAATAATATTCTGCTTAATCCTGCATCATCCTTGAACATGCTTGGAGTTTCATTTACTCGGGACTTATCTTGGAAAGATCATATTACATCTCTTGTAAAATCTGCTTCCAAGAGATTGGGTGTGCTAAGCCGACTCCGTTCTTTCTTTACCCCTGCACAATTGTTGACTCTATACAGGGGTTTTACCTGCCTCTGTGTGGAGTACAACTCTCATGTGTGGGGAGGCTCCCCACACACAGCTCTTCTCAATAGGGTGGAGTCAAAGGCTTTTCGTCTTATTAACTCTCCTCCTCTTACCGACTCCCTTCAACCTCTGTTGCTTCGCCGCACTGTTGCATCTTTATCTCTTTTCTATCGCTACTTTAATTGTCACTGCTCCTCTGAACTGTCCGCATGCATTCCTCCACCTCTACGACGGTCGCGTAGCGCCCGTCTAGCAGCAAACTCTCATCCCTTTTCTGTCCAACTCTCTAATGCAAGAGTTAACCGTTACTCCCAGTCCTTCATTTATGCAACATGTCAACTCTGGAACTGTCTCCTTCTGTCTGTATTTCCTGCTGCCTATGATCTTCAGTCATTCAAACGCAGTGTGTCCAGGCATCTCGAAATGAGTGAATCTTGAATTTGGCTCTCTCTTGTATTTTGTTTTTCTCTTGGAGGGATCTCTTATTGCGGGCTCATGGCCTTTGGTTCCTTCTTCCTCGCATAAAAAAAAAAAAATTACACCTGTGATATCAGCTGTACTTTTTGTTGCCACTCAGTGTTTTAATGTTCCACTCAGTGTTTTAATTAAGTAACTGGTATTACGGCTGTTTTTCCTCCAGGGTTGATTTTAATTATTAAGATTAATTGACCTTTTTATGCATGGAACGGTACGCTGCTCAGTACTTTCACTACCTTTCAAAAATGTTAATTAGAAAGAGCTTTGAACTGATGAAAATCTTCGAGATACGTTGACAACTATGTTACATTGGACAAAATAGGCCTCGGTGATTTAGTTTAATTACACAGAATTCATTTAACTGTTGTTCATGAAGAATACATTAACACCTAGACTGCGTAGAGTTTCTCTAAGTTGAATGAAATTGCATGGATGTACCCAGTGTTATTCTGGCTGTACAACCTGTCCAACATAACTAAGTCACCTTTGTATTAAACGGGGATTCTTGGCAAATTAGTGTATAGTGGTTTGAAGGGGTGAGACCTCTTTTTAGTATTGGTTAACCGGACAAACAGAGTCGTATTTTACTACACGTAAAGTAATTAATTGTGCGTGTGTTTTGTGTTACATAGTGTCGCGTGGTTGGAGTACAGGTAACTGTTACATTGTTACATGGAGCGTCGCGTGGTTGGAGTACAGGTAACTGTTACATTGTTACATGGAGCGTCGCGTGGTTGGAGTACAGGTAACTGTTACATTGTTACATGGAGCGTCGCGTGGTTGGAGTACAGGTAACTGTTACATTGTTACATGGAGCGTCGCGTGGTTGGAGTACAGGTAACGCTCTCTCCTCTGCCTCCTCTCTCTCACCCTCATTGTTTTCTCTCTCATTCCGGTGGTCTCACTCATGGCGTCCAGCGAGGGTTTTCAATTTTGCTAAGAGGCTTCCAAGTACCTGAGAGAGACCTGAGTTTACCGAGGGGAAATTTGAGCACCACTTCACACACACACACACACACACACACACACACACACACACACACACACATTGTTGTATTGATATGTTGTATTTCAACGCAGAATGAATCTTCGTTTTTATACCTGTACAAGTGCCAGCATTATGCTTTACTGCGCGCGTGCATGCGCGCGTGTGTGTGTGTGTGTGTGTGTGTGTGTGTGTGTGTGTGTGTGTGTGTGTGTGTGTGAAAAATATTTCTAAAAGGTTTCATCTAATTTTAACCAACTTGGTGAAAGGATTGAGGGTCAGCAAGGATTGATTTGTTTATTACTATAGGCCTGTAGGTGACACAAGGCCACCTGTGCAGGAAGCATTTACGCTGTTTGCATAATTATAACCTGGCTAAAATTCTACCGGCGCTGTGCAAGGGCTGATAATATTTCTTTAATGTTGTGGCTGCGTTGAATCCTGCCTGTTGAATGTAATGAGTTGGAATCAGTGAGAAATAATACAGTTATCTAAGTGTTATTATCACAGAGAATAAATAGATTACTAACTGCTCAGAAATGACCGCCAGTTTTTGAAATATTATGATATTAGAATCGAGATATTATTAAGACCTAATTATTAACAATTATTAATCAGTCCAATACCAGTGTAATCCGAGTATCTTGATAACAACAACGACATTAATTGTTCAGAAGGAAGAATTTCACCCACACACTGCAATGTTGTTTATTGGGAAAGATATGGCAGTGTTTAGATCCAGTTGAACCGTCTGAAGAGAGTGTATGTCGGGCCGAAATTGTTGTAGCCATCTTCACAATTAAAAAACATTACCATTTGTGTTTTATTTCTTCCAGAGGTAACTCAGTTGATGAAAATTGCGATGATGTGTTTCTCGTCGTAGCTAATCCGGCCATTGTTTGCTCCTTCCCTCCTGCTGCCCTCTGGTGGTGGTGGATAAGACATTGCCCTTTTATACATTTTACTCTCTCTCTCTCTCTGGTGGTGGTGGATAAGACATTGTCCTTTTATACTTTTTACTCTCTCTCTCTCTCTCTCTCTCTCTCTCTCTCTCTCTCTGGTGGTGGTGGATAAGACATTGTCCTTTTATACTTTTTAATCTCTCTCTCTCTCTCTCTCTCTCTCTCTCTCTCTCTCTCTCTCTCTCTCTCTCTCTCTCCATCTGATTTCTTAATCTGTCAATCTGTCCATCTATCAATCTCTCTCAACTCATACTCTCAATTCAGTTACTCTCACTTCAGCATCCTCCTCACCCCGTCACCCACCCTCACCCAAACTTACACATTCAGCCAAATTCCTCTCGCCTCACCCTTCACCCCGCACCCTACCCGCACACTGGGGGTTTATACCGGTTCTCAGTAAACCACAACACCAGTACCTTTCAGTCGGTACGTGGACCGGCTCTTCCGCTGCCCTTCAACCGGTAGTGTGTATAAAAACAGACGACGAACTTTATAAGCGCATAGCTAATGCGTATTTTATACTTCATATATTATGATTGATAATTAGTGATTTCAACTAAGTTTCCTGTTGCATGATGAATATGGTATTGCCCGTGAGAAAAATAGTATTAGTAGTAGTGTAAATCAAGTTGTTGCACGTTTGATATTTTCTGTCAGCAAGGACAAAAGTTTATATATTTTGCAATAAATATTATCCCGTGACTGATAATTAATGTTCTTAGCTATTCTTTCTGTTGCATGATAGTTGCTGGTTCCACTATGTTATCTACAATGAGGGAATATTAATTTATAAATCAAGGTACTAACAATTGTGAACCGATACGAATGGCGATATGTATAATGTATCGTATCAGCATAACGACGATACGTATGGTATCGGTGTAGCCAAACGATACCCACCCCTGCCTCACACTAACACCCACCCACCCTCACCCCAGCACGCAATAACCACCCACACTTCATCAGATAAGTAGGTTTTGTCGGGTAATCTCTGTATTGCTTATGTGAAGCTGGTCGCGGATAAATTTCTAATTCTGGGCACGATCTTAAAGTTCACGGCTGAAGTCCAGCAGGTACAGTCAGTCAAAAAAATATCGCACCCCTGGGGATCGATGGTTGTGAAAATGAGCGAGTTTTGGAGACGCACATGATTTTACTAACATATTTCCCTAAAAAATACAGCATCCAATTTGTGACGATTTAGGCGATTTCGAGTCGTAATAATTACTAGCGACAATATTTGCACTTTTAATTACAGGGTGCCCCATATATCACAGTGCTTCGTCCGTGTTTCAGAATTGTACGTGCGGTAAAGTGGTCGATACTCTTTTGGTTGACTGTACAGTACAGTAGAGAAATAACAATTTATACACAACTTCACCTCCACACTCTACGATAAGTTCTCCCACATTCATTCAACGTGTATTACACGGAATTCTACTAAGTTCAGAAATTACATATACTCACTGGCAGCCGTGTGGAAGATCCCTAAAGCCAGTTAATATTTATTTTCTTCCGCTTGACCCCCACACTATTCCCTCCGTAAGCTTACCCAATATTCCCTAGTGTTAAAAATGGGATTCACGATGCCCATGGCTATAGCTGTAATACTTCGAGAGAGAGAGAGATGAGAGAATCTTTAGATGTGTGTGTGTGTGTGTGTGTGTGTGTGTGTGTGTGTGTGTGTGTGTGTGTGTGTGTGTGTGTGCCATCTGCATATTCTTGTCCGTCCACATTCAAGGGAAAAGGTTATAATTTCATTATATCTGTTGGTATAGAATACTGATATATAATGCCTGTGTCTCCTGAACTGAAATAAGACAGTAAAGGACACATTGTACAGGAGGATACGAGCACTTCACTTCCTTTTCACCTTCACCTCCTTGTTTTTCTCCTTTTCTTCTCCCTTTTCCTATTTCGTCTCCTCTTATTTCTCCATTTCCCCACATTCCTCTACCTTTTCCTGCTCTCTCTCTCTCTCTCTCTCTCTCTCTCTCTCTCTCATCGTGTTTTTCCACCTGCCACGTAGGCGAAAGCATGGGCGTTTCTCCTCTTTCTCCAATATAGATTTTTTTTTTCTTTTCACACCCAGGACTTAGAGGGTTCACGCTGGTCCTCTCTTCCCACTTTTTCTCCTCCTCTTTCCTCCATTTTGCCTCTGTTTCCTCCTCTTTTTTCCCCTCTTCCTCTTTCCTCTCTGGCTCTGGTATTTGCTGTATTCGTAAGTCAGAGGGATACATCACTATTTAGCTTTCATTCCCCCTCCCCTTGTGCCTCCCTTTCCTTCTGCTCCTCCTCCTCATGCTATTCCATTTCCCCCTCCTCCTGCCTCTTTCATCGGTGGGGATATGTTATCTTTCTCGGCTAGAGAAAGATACAACTATTTCTCTTCTTTTTCTTCCACTTCCCCTGTTTTTATCATGGCTGTGTTTCGCTGGTAGAACTGTGGTGATATTCAGATGCAGTTGTGGTATATTCATGTTGATCAAAGTTGCAGACAGGGGAGGGTTGTTTGTGGCTGATGTGTGCTGCTTGTGCTGGACGGAACTTTTAGTGAATGTGATGGCGTTGTTGTGTTTGTAGTGGTGGAAGGTTTAGTGTTGTGCTGTGTGGTTTTGTGCAGTTGTCATTCTTTGTAGCTGATGTGTGGTGCTGCTATTGCCATGGTCTTTTAATGGTTGTAGTTGAAACTGTGGTGTTGTCTGGTTGTGGTGGTGAGAGTTTTAGTGATGTAACAGTTGTTCAGTCGGAGTGTTTATGGTTGTGGTGATAATATCTTAGTGGCGTTATGTGTGATTGGATATTTAGTGAATGTGTGTGTGTGTGTGTGTGTGTGTGTGTGTGTGTGTGTGTGTGTGTGTGTGTGTGTGTGTGTTGAAGTTAATGGGTTGTTCTCGTTCGTTCAGGAAGTTTTATTACACCTTTTTTTAAGGTAAATTATTTAAACTGTTACGCCTGTCTCTTATTTGTTAGTAATGCAGTGTTATTATGTATGTACAGTATGCATGAATGTATGTATGTATATGAGTGTTTATGTAATTTATGTAAAAATGTGTATGTGTGTACAAGTGTATTTACTTACAGATGTAAATAGGTATGTAATGTATATGGAAGTATATTTCCGTTCAAATGTATGCATGTATTGATGTAAATATGTACAGTATGTATCAAGTGTATGTTTGGTGGTAGGTGAGGGCGCTCATCATCCACTCAGTCGACGTAGTACTGCTTTGGAGGTCTGCCCTTTCCTCTCTTCCTTCCTTCCTCCTCTGTGTTTCTTTCCTTCATTCTTTCCTCATCCTTCTGCCTGCGGGTGACTTTACACTCCCTCTTATGTCTGTCTCTCCTTCATTCTTTCCTCTTCCTTCTGCCTATGGGTGACTCTACACCAAGTGTAAAGCCAGATGGTTTCCTGTACACCAGGAAGCCATTTACTATTCTGGGTGGTAACCATATAATCAAATCATGGCGCCAGGTGGTTTAGTGAGTAGTTAAGGCCCTCCAGTCGGAATGAGCCTGTGTAGGTTTATATCCAAGGGAGGGTTGAGGTTTATTGCTCCCGTAATGCCACTCAGGGATGAATGAGACTGATCACTCATCTTAAATGTCAGGGCCAACTTGCCTAGCTCCAGGCCCTTACGCTCCTCATGGTGCAACATAGGATTGGATGATGGATGGATGGAAAATGACAATACCACTACTGATAATAAGATACTTGCAGGTTTATTCCAGATCATTTCCGTAATGAATGACAATTAAATATGATAAACTTATAGGCGGTTGAAACTGGACAAGTAATTCGATACAGTTGGATGATGAGGAAGTGGAATATGCGAGTTATTTAAGTACTTGGGTTGTGTGATGAGTAAAGATGGAAGTTTGGAGGATGAAGTGCTTGAAAGAGTGCAACAAGGAAGAAGGATTGTTGGTTCTTTGAAAGCAATGAAGAGAAATAGGGAAGTGACAGAAGTAAAGTTGCTGCTTGATGGTATTGATACCAACTTTAACGTATGGGAGTGAAGCTTGGACCTTGTTGGAAGGACACAAGTCAAGAGTGAGAGCAGTGGAAATGAGTTATTGAGAGGAGCATATTGAGTTACATGGTGAGACAGACTGACAAATGAGGCTGTGAAGGACCGTTGTGATGTGGACGTGGATGTGATAGAAAGTGTTAGGATATACTTTGGTTTGGTCATGTGGAGAGGATGGAGAGCGAGGGACTAACGAGAGTGTATGTGAGAGATGGAGGGGGGAGAGGGATAGGGAGACCGATGATGAGATGGAGGGATGGAGTGGAGAGGTATATGAGAGAAGGAGGTATTAGCTGGGGGAACGGCAGTGAAATGGCGGGTAAAAGGCCAACATGGAGGCGATTTGTTTGTGGCCACCCCTTGCGGGATTGAGGCATCTGGCAAGATAGATAGATAAATCATAACCTTTCCCCCTGCTTTAAAATGTAAGGCACTGCTGGAGTTTTCACACTTAATTGTGCTGACTGCGCGAAATAAATAAATGAATA
>NC_137037.1:11294172-11499172 GCF_032717465.1 Coenobita brevimanus | reverse complement strand
GAAAGACGAGAGGAAGGAGTAGTTGCAAGGAGAGTGGAAAGGTTACAAGAGGATTAGAAAAATGCAGAATATAAGAGAAAAGTGGAGGAACGATTGGGCAAATATGAATTGGAGCAGATGGGAGACGTGGAAGGTGTGTGTAGGATATTTACAGAAGAAATATGTGCAGCATGTGATGTGGTGTGTGGAAGGAAGAGAAGACGGAGGGAGGTGCAAGGAACAGCGTGGTGGACTGAAGAGGTGAGACAGGCTGTGGCACAAAAGAAGAAAGCATACAATGAATGGATGAGAAATAGGGGCGTGGAAGAAGTTGAGAGGCAGAAGAGGGAGTTATATGTAGAAAGAAAGAGAGAGGTGAAAAGATTAGTAAGAGAGAGTAAGAAGAGAGTGGATGAGGAATTTGGAAGGAATTTGAGTGTAAAGTGGAGGGACTGTAAGAAAATGTTCTGGAAAGAGGTTAAAAGAGTAAGACAGGGTGGAAGTGAAGTTAGCAGGGGAGTGAAAGATAAAAATGGTAGATTACTAGTGGAGAAGGGAGAAAAAGTGAGCAGATGGAGAGAACACTTTAAGGAATTGTTGAACATACAGGATGGAAGTAATGCGAGTATAAGTGGCTGGGGAATGGCTGGGAGAAGGAGGGAGGTGAGAAGACAAGAAGAAATCAGTAGGATAGAAGTTGTGGAAGCAATGAAGAAAGTTAAAACGGGGAAAGCCCCAGGAATTGATGGAGTGTGTGGTGAAATGCTGAAGCATGGGGGAGAGATAGTAGTAGAATGGATGTGGAAGATGTGCAGATTGGCCTGGGAGGAAGGTAGAGTCCCGGAGGATTGGAAGTCAGGTATAATTATTCCCTTGTACAAAGGAAAAGGGGAAAAAGAAGTGTGTGGTAATCATAGGGGCATTTGTCTTCTTAGTATAATAGGAAAAGTGTATGGTAGGATACTTATTGACAGAGTTAGAGAAAGAACAGAGAAATTAGTTGGAGAAGAACAGGGAGGCTTTAGGAAGGGAAGAGGTTGTGTAGATCAGATATTCATTCTTAGATCTTTAGTGGAAAAGTTTCTAGAGAAGGGAAAGAAGTTGTATGCGGCTTTCATGGATTTGGAGAAAGCATATGACAGGGTGGATAGACAAGGATTGTGGAAAGTGTTAAGAATATACGGAGTAGATGGGAAGTTGTTGAATGCTGTGAAGAGTATGCACGATGGTGCGAAGGCTGCAGTGCATGTGGATGGTGAACTAAGTGAATTTTTCTCTTTGAAAGTTGGGTTGAAACAGGGATGTGTCATGTCTCCATGGTTGTTCAATCTGTACATGGATGGGGTAATAAAAGAGGTACAAGGTAGGGTACTGGATGTTGGAGTGGCCCTGGTGAGAGAGGATAGTGTTTGGAAACTCCCTGTACTGTTGTTTGCAGATGATACTGTGTTGTTGAGTGAAGACGAAGGGGAGACGCAAGGCTTGGTGGATGAGTTTGGGAGAGTGTGTAAGAAACGGAATCTAAAGGTGAATGTAGGGAAGAGTAAAGTGATGGTCTTTGAGAGAGGTTAAGTCAGTGAATGTACAGCGAGGTTGGATGGTGAGGAACTGGAAAATGTGAGTAAGTTTAAGTACTTGGGTAGTGTGATGAGTAAGGATGGAGGTTTGGAGGGTGAAGTGCTTGAAAGGGTACAGCAGGGAAGAAAGGTTGCTGGTTCTTTGAAAGCGGTGATAAGAAACAGGGAAGTGAGCATGGAAGTGAAAAGTAACTACATGACAGTATTGTGATACAGACTCTAACGTACGGAAGTGAAGCTTGGACGTTGTTGGAAGGACACAAGTCAAGAGTGAGAGCAGTGGAAATGAGTTATTTAAGAGGAGCCTGTGGAGTCAAATGGAGAGACAGGCTGACGAATGAGGATATAAAGGAACGTTGTGGTGTGGATGTGGATGTGATAGGAAGCGTTATGAGGAACACACTGAGGTGGTTTGGCCATGTGGAGAGAATGGAGGGTGAAAGACTGACGAAGAGAGTGTATGCGAGTGAGGTGGAGGGGGGGAAGAGGGAGGGGGAGGCCAAGGATGAGATGGAGGGATGGGGTGGAGAGGTATATGAGAGAGGGGGGTGTGAGTTGGGAGCAGGGCAGTGAAATGGTGGGAGACAGGGCGACTTGGAGGCGATTTGTTTGTGGCCACCCCAAACGGGATTGAGGCGTCTGGCAATAGATAGACATATCACCATAGTAAATCCTTTCACTGTTGGATATTCCTCCTACTTTGAAAAATATAATCGTTTGGCAGCAAAGATATTACAGTAATGAGTGCCTCGGGTGAAGTGTTAAATGCGGCAAGTTTACGTTGTGAGTACATTAAATTGTATAGTAATAGCTAGTCGTGTTCTTTGCTGTATTTAACTGATGGAAGAGGATCTGTCACTCTCTTATTTCACTCCCTCCCTTCTCACTTCTCTTGCTTTCTCTCTTGAGTGTCTACATGACCTATGATTCCTAGTCTTTTAAACACAATTTATCCAGGCGTCTCAAAATGAACGGATCTTGACATTTAACCCCTTTAGGTAATTTTTTCTGGAAAGAGCAACCTCTTTGCGAACTTTAGGAAGAAAAGAAAAAAGGAATAAGGAAGAAAAGGAGGAGGAGGACGAAGAAAAGGAAGAAGAAGAAGAGGAGGAGGAGGAGGAGAGGGAGGGGGAGAAAGAGGATAATGAAGAAAAAGAAGAAATGGCTCGCAGCACAGTAATGGAGGGACGGGTTGGATACCCTTTGGCGCTGAGGCACCAGGAATATGAAGTTGTAATTGTACTAAAAAAAAATTATTGCGTTTGAGAGCTGGATCGAAAAGGATTCAGAGTGTGTTGATTGATTGGTGCTGCGTGCCGGTCGTAATTGGGAAGAAATGCAGTCAGAAAGTACAGAGGAGTAGTAACGGTAGATGAGAGAGAGAGAGAGAGAGAGAAAGAGAGAGGTTAAATTTTGGTGCGAGTTGGTTCTTTTGGATATAACTATCTCTGACCACACACACACACACACACACACACACACACACACACACACACACACACACACACACACACACACACACACACACACACACACACACACACACACACACACTCTCTCTCTCTCTCTCTCTCTCTCTCATGCAGTTATTTATATCCTTCCTCCTTTCGTGATCATTATTTTTTCCTTCATATCTCCTCCTCTTCCTCCTCCTCCTTTCATCTCTAATCTTAGCTTTATTCTTCTTGCTCTTCTTCCTCCCTACCTCCGTCCGACATCCCCCCCCCTCTCCTTTCCACTCTTCTCTTCTCCTTTCTTCGCTTCCTTCACTCCTCCTCCTTCGATACTTATATAATCTTTCTTGCTAGCTTCATTTCCTTCATCTCTTCCATCCTCCCTCCCTGGAAACTTCCTGTCTCCTTTTATGCTCCCCAGCTGTTCTGTTTTTCTCATCCGCTTTCTTGCTCTCTCTTCCTCACTCCTCTATCGCCTCCTTCTCATTCCTCTATCGCCTCCTTCTTCCTTCCCTCCTCTTGCTTTCTTCCTCCTTCTCTCCTCTTGCCTCCTTCCTTCCTTTCCTCCTTTTCCTTGCTCTCCCTCCTCCTAACCCTGCTGTTCTGCTTGGCGGCCCGTACCCAAAATAGTATCCCATTTGAGTATGAAAAGTTAGCGATTGAATTCTTATGACTTGAAAATTGGTCTTTTGTTAAAGTAAATGGAACGAGATTAGTAATAACGACGATAATGGTTAATTATGCGTATATGTGGGCAGCATTTAACCATGTTTGTAGTTGATTAAAAACCTATGGCGATAGTATGAGTACAAGTGGTGGTGGTGGTGGTGGTGGAAGTAGTAGTATTAGTGGTGGTGGTGGTAGTAGTATTGGTAAATGCACCCTCAGGTTAATCTGAATGTGAACCCAATGAACCGCAAACCAGAGCGAGCCTTCATCCTCAGTCCACCGTCCTCCTTTCAGGTGACAGGGAGGGAACTGAGGGACGTTTGTATAGTTCCACCGTCTGGTCATGTCGGTGCCACCACATGAAGGCGTCCCTCTCCATCATCACCAGAAAATAATAAACTTCAATAGGATATGTTGCTAGTCACGAAGAAGTGCTGTGAAAATGATATAGTGTTGTAGCGCTGTCTTTTCTTGCCACTGAGGTATATGAAGTAATCTTTAAAAAGAAAACTGTGGCCCTGTTATTGTGAAGGGAGTAATAAGTTTTATCTTGGACTACACCAATAAGTTTTATCTTGGATTCAGCAACACCAATAAGTTTTATCTTGCATTCCACTGCGCTAATAAGTTTTATCTTGGATTCAACTACGCCAATAAGTTTTATCTTGGATTCAACTACGCCAATAAGTTTTATCTTGGATTCAGCAACACCAATAAGTTTTATCTTGCATTCCACTGCGCTAATAAGTTTTATCTTGGATTCAACTACGCCAATAAGTTTTATCTTGGATTCAACTACGCCAATAAGTTTTCTCTTGGATTCAACTACGCCAATAAGTTTTATCTTGGATTCAACTACGCCAATAAGTTTTCATCTTGCATTCCACTGCGCTAATAAATTTTATCTTGGATTCAACTACGCCAATAAGTTTTATCTTGGATTCAACTACGCCAATAAGTTTTATCTTGGATTCAGCTACGCCAATAAGTTTTATCTTGGATTCAGCTACGCCAATAAGTTTTATCTTGGATTCAACTACGCCAATAAGTTTTATCTTGGATTCAACTACGCCAATAAGTTTTATCTTGGATTCAACTACGCCAATAAGTTTTATCTTGGATTCAACTACGCCAATAAGTTTTATCTTGGATTCAACTACGCCAATAAGTTTTATCTTGGATTCAGCTACGCCAATAAGTTTTATCTTGGATTCAGCTACGCCAATAAGTTTTATCTTGGATTCAACTACGCCAATAAGTTTTATCTTGGATTCAACTACGCCAATAAGTTTTATCTTGGATTCAACTACGCCAATAAGTTTTATCTTGGATTCAACTACGCCAATAAGTTTTATCTTGGATTCAACTACGCCAATAAGTTTTATCTTGGATTAACTACGCCAATAAGTTTTATCTTGGATTCAACTACGCCAATAAGTTTTATCTTGGATTCAACTACGCCAATAAGTTTTATCTTGGATTCAACTACGCCAATAAGTTTTATCTTGGATTCAACTACGCCAATAAGTTTTATCTTGGATTAACTACGCCAATAAGTTTTATCTTGGATTCAACTACGCCAATAAGTTTTATCTTGGATTCAACTACGCCAATAAGTTTTATCTTGGATTCAACTACGCCAATAAGTTTTATCTTGGATTCAACTACGCCAATAAGTTTTATCTTGGATTAACTACGCAGGTCAGTATACAGTTAAATAACATATACAGGATGCCGCGTAAACCACCTCTATTAGAAACTCTCCTGATGTTATCTTATTTGTAGCGGGGACGGCTCAGTCTGCTGATGTGGGCGTGGCTGTGGCAGTGGGAGTAAGAAATAAATAAATGAAACAAGCCAGCCATTGCTAACGCTGCCACAGCCGTCCCCACAACACACAAGAAAGCAGCTGGCGGAGTGGAAGAGCAGCGTTATATATGGACCAGCCTGTTTATCATGCAGTTTTTTTCTGGCCAGTCAGGAGCGTAGGGTCCCAGGGCTAGGTTACTCACTGGCGACATTTAAGGCGAGGGTGACCAGCCCCACTGTTCCCTGAGTGGCATTATGTGAACAATAAACCCCAAGCAACCCTCGGATGAACACCCTTGCCACACGTATCCCACTAGACCACAAGGCGTCATTTGGTTATATGGTTACCACCCAGCATAGCAAATGGTTTCTTGGATTACAGGAAACCATTTGGCTTGTCACTCAATGCAGAGTCACCTGAAGGCAGGCTTGATCTTTATCTTGTGATACTCTCAGTTATCTTCCTCTGCAATCCCATTATTTAAATTTACCTTTTTGTTTCTGTTAATAATTTCTTAACCGTTGGAATTTCGCATCTTAACTATCCAGAGTTGGAGCTGCCCAAGTTCCCGAAACTGATTAAAGTTATCCTGACGTAGTCAAAATAAAACACCGATATTTAAGCACAACCAAACTTCAGTATTCGTGATGATGATGATGATGATGGTGATGGTGATGATGATGTTAATGATGATGATGATGATGATGCAATTGAAGATAATTTCTTAACTCGTGAACTCTAGATTGTTATAGGTTTTCTTCATGTAAATATAATCGCCTGGCAGTGTTCATTATAAAATACCTGAGGGGTTAATGAGTTAATGCTCCTGTCATTCGTGGAGGTATAGTTTTCTCTGTCTGTGGTGGAGTCAACAAGGGAGGTGGGTGGTTTAGTGCAGACGTGGGTGGTGGCTTTATATTCTCTCAGGGACAAACGTAGGTGATGGCTTTATATTGTCTCAGGGACAGACGTAGGTGGTGGCTTTATATTCTCGTAGGGACAGGCGTAGGTGGTGGCTCTATATTCTCTCAGGGACAGACGTAGGTGGTGGCTTTATATTCTCGCAGGGACAGGCGTAGGTGGTGGCTCTATATTCTCTCAGGGACAGACGTAGGTGGTGGCTTTATATTCTCTCAGGGACAGACGTGGGTGGTGGCTTTATTTTCTCTCAGGGACAGACGTAGGTGGTGGCTTTATATTCTCTCAGGGACAGACGTAGGTGGTGGCTTTATTTTCTCTCAGGGACAGACGTAGGTGGTGGCTTTTTATTCTCTCAGGGACAGACGTAGGTGGTGGCTTTATATTCTGTCTGGTTTTAAAAAGGCCTGGATGCTTTGCCTGTCTACATGTTTACCTGGCTTTAGTTGTTGACATCAAAGGGGTACAGTCAACACCTGTCTTCTTTTATAACACCTTTGTTCACCCTCTCACCCTTTTTGTTCCTCTTTTTGCTCGCACTTTTACTCCATTTTGTTCACCCTTTCAGTGTCTTTGTTCACTCATTTTATCTGTTTGTTATACATTGTTCTCCTTTCTTCATATTTTCTTTTTCACGATATCTTCTTTTCAACATTCTTCCTCTTTTTGTTTACCTATTTACCCCTTTTGGTTCTTTTGCTCTTAGTTTTTGGTTTTGTCTAATGCGATCCTTGTCCTTTCTTTTTTGTCACTCTAATAACTTAACTTTTGTTCGCTATGTTTCGTCAACTGGGTTTTTGTTTGTTTGCTTTTTTGCCTGCCTTTGTCCCCCCGTTTCCTCCTTTTTTCACTTTGTATAGCATTTTTACTGGGTACTGTTCTGTTATGTTTGTTTTCTTTATGTCCCCATAATCTCTTTCTCTTCTCTAATCTTTTACCACTCCTTGTCGTACTCCCTTTTTCCCTTCCTGTGTTGTTTGAGGGTTGGAGGACCTTTATTTTGCTTTCTCTGTTTGTGTGCGTGCCTCGTCCTTCTCTCTTACCTTCATTTCGTATTATTTTTTATTTTGTTCACTCTCATGTTATATTCTAATTATACATTCCTCTTTAGCCCAGACGCGTGTTTGTCTGGCTGGGCTGCTGCTGTGATTAAGGAGCATGGAAGCACCTCTTTGTTTCACACTTTTTGGTCATCAACGTTCTCCTTTTCACCCTTTTCGTTTCACCAATACCTGTATTTCCTTTACTGTACTGTTCGCTCTTATCATTCCTTTTTATTCACCCGTTTTCCCCTGCTTACCTCGCCCGGACGGAGTCCGACGAGGTATTGTTTTTGGTCGACTTTGTTTGTTTGTTTATTTATTTGTTTGTTGGCAACATTACGGAAAAGCGGCTGAATAAAATTACCGGTACCGTACATGAAACTTTCAGGATGTGTGGGCATTGGTCCCCAAAGAAAGTGATTTAATCTTGGAAGCAATCGAATGACCTTGAAAGGTCAAAAGCAAGGTCATGGGTTTTCAGAGGGCTATAACTTGAAAACGGTTGAAGATAGAGATATTTTCTATTAGGAACATACAGGATCTCGGAATATGGGTTTTCATTTGGCACCAAGACCTTTGACTTTGTATGAACTTGAAAGGTGAGACTCAAGGTCACGGATATTCAGGGGGCTCTAACTAGAAACTCACTGAAAATAGAGATATTCACTAGTGCCAAGATATAGGAAGTCTCATATAGGCTTTCATTTGTCACCATGACAATTGACTTTGAGTGACCTTGAAGAGTCAAACGCAAGATCACGAATATTCAGAAGGTGTTGAAAACATTTGCGCCATTACCTTATACTTTAACCCATTAACTCCCAGGGTTCCTGTGTGTGGGATTTAGCTGGAAGGGTTCAAAAGCGTACTGCCCTCCGCCTATTGGCTCATAGTCGCGAAGCTTATAGGTCCTACCCCGGGATTCCCTCCTTTATTAACTTATGAAAATGCCAAGTTCCGTCCTATTCTGAGGACGCTGAGCGCAAATGTGTTAATTGTACACTGACACTAAATGGCAGAAACGAGTCAGTATTTAACAGCAGTAATATAAATGCTATCTGGCGAGGTTTGTTGTGCCTGGCACCACTTGTTATTTGTTGTTTTCATTTCTTTGTATACGTTTCTCACGTTTAGTTAACTTGGTCCTGTTTTTATTCACAGTTATCATTTGTGCCCGCCCTTCCCCTTTACCGTCCACCGTTATTGTCCCTCATCTTCCCCTTCAGCCCTTTCTCCCTTTTGTTGGCCATTTTCATTCCCCTCTTTCACTCTTTCTTCATTTACCCTCTCCCTTTATTGTTAACCCGTACCTCTTTTGGGTCACCCATATCGTTCATCCTTTTTTCCTCTTAATGTTCACTCTTCCCTCTTTCAATTCACCCATTTCCTGTTTCATATTTAACCTTTTTCCTTTTTTGGTCGCCGTTTTGACTGTGTATGGAGGTATGTAGGTCTTCCTTTTTTTATTCAGTTGTTACCCTTCCGACCTCTTTCATGTAGTAACTTCTGTTTCTACCTCTCCTCCATTACTTTTTTCCTTATTCTCTCGTTACTGTTTCTCTACATTCATTTGTTTTTTTATTATTATTATTTTTATATGTTTTAGGTTCCAATCCCATCACTCAGGCCTTCTCATTCTAGCCACCCTCACACAACCCCTTCTCTCCCCGTCCCCCTTAACCTCCACATAACCCTTCCTTCCTCCCCCTCCCATATCCTCCTGTCTATCCAGTTATTCTACACCGCTTCACATAGCCTTCTTCAGTCAGTTAATTACTAAAAATTATATGACTATAAGTTAAACACACACACACACACACACACACACACACACACACACACACACACACACACACACACACACACACACACACACACACAAAACTTCCTCCCCTGGCAGTGTAGTTTTAGCAATTTATTTATGCAAGTAGCTTTAGTGTTGCACTATCAGTAGAGGAAAAAAAAGCTAAAAATTCCGCTAAATCTTTCCGATAAACCCTACATCGTCCCGGCAGTTTGTTTTCTAGTTACGTATACCGTGTTTTCCACGTTCTTGTGGTGAACTAAGATAAACCAGCGTAATATCATACTGTATGGCGGTAAATGGTGGCTGGTGGAGGCGTCTAACCTGGTTCATTACGGTATTTTGAAGGGATAATCGCCCCTCTGTTCAACCAGCTTGGCCCTTATATTCCGCCCAACAGGAACTGGCGATAGTCACAACTGGCCCAGCTCTCTCTCCCAGTGGCACAAGTTACAGAGGAAACAAACACACTCCCGTCTCAGTCCATTCCTTGATACCATGGCCACGAGAGAGAGAGAGAGAGAGAGAGAGAGAGAGAGAGAGAGAGAGGAGAGTGAAGAAAGAAGGTAGAAAGAAAGGAGGGTGAGAAAAGGGGGGAAGGTGAGATGGTCAGTGAGAAGGAGAATAGTGAAAAGGGAAGAGTAGGTAAGAAAAACTGGACAAAGAGAAGCAAGGAGGTGGGACACAGAGGAAGGAAAATCCTCTTCTCTCTCCCTATTTCGAGCTATCATTTCTCTTCCAGTTTTCTCTTCTCTTTTTCCCTCTCCTTTCACCCTGTCTTTTCTCACCCATATTCTGCGTTTCACTACCTTCTCTCCGCCTTTAACTTTTATTCCTTCCTCCTCCTCCCTTTTCCCATTCTCTTCTCTCTCTTTTTTCTCCCCCTTCTCTGTACACCTCCCTTCCTCTCCCTTTTCTGCCTCTTCCTTCACCCCCTCACCCTTCTCTCTTCCTCTTTTCTTCCCCCATCTCTCACTCCTTTATCGATTACCGGACTCAACAGACTTTTAGAAGATTGATGATGAGGGATTAGGGCGAGGAAGGATGTATGTGAGTTGGCGGTGGTCGGGGTGAGGGAGAAGATTGTTGGTGAAACAGAGGTTAATCAGGAAAGTTGATGTGTAGATAGCGTAGTAGGGAAGTTGGAAGGAAGGGAATGGGAGGGAGGGAGGTGTTGTGAGTGGAGGGAGTGGGAGGGAGGGAGGAGCTGGGAGATCGAGGAGACTTATTTTGGGAGATAATGAATAGTGGTGAATGTCCGGAAGGACAGGGTAAGGCCGTCACTTAGCGAAATGGTGCAGTTCGTCAAATTTCGGGTGGAAAAATGGGAAAGGTGAGATTCACTGGGATGATACAGATCTCCTCTTCTCATCCTGTCTCACATTTAGCTGAAATAAGGACCTGGACGGTAAATTCGACTTTTCCTTGTCGTTGTCTGGACAATGTAGAAGGATGCTTTCCTTGTTCGTTACGCTTGTACTCGTATATGTTTGTGATTGTTCCGTACCCTCAAATTAATGCCTCATCTTACTAAGTTAAGTACCGACGCTTGTTTTTATCCTAAAAGTAATTTCCTCATTATCGATTATTTCCTCCGTCCCCCTCCTTCCTTCCGACCTCGTGGTAAATCCCACAACATTTTGAGTGCTCTCCTTAAGCCTTTTTATATCCTCCAGTAGGGCCCGGGAATTTTGCTATTAGTAAAGCACTTAAAGATGGAAAGTGTCAGAGTTTGTGAGGAACACTGATGGATCCACCACCAGCGCCTTAATCTACCAATTAAACCCTCCTTTTCTGGAACCCCCTTCCCCTCCTTGTCTGGGCCATACCTACCTTATCGCACAACACAGCACAAAGAAAACAATCATGACCCAATCAGGGGACTGCGTTCACCCTCGGTAGTCGATGCCTTTTCCTTTCCTTTAAACTCCTTTTCTTCAGCTTATCCTTCCTTTATCTCACCTTCTCGTTCCCTCTGCGACTATATTTTGATTTAATCCTTTTTCTGGATAGTCTTTCTGAGGATGGGATGTGTGTAATTCTGTCATTAAAGCTTTTTCCTGTGGTGTTTTTCTTACCTATTTAATCCACGTGGCATTGTGTATCCCCTTGTTCTTCCATATTAATTATTGTTTTTCTCCTACATTTATTCGACGATCTGGTCGCTCAGAAACTTTAACAAAGTTCTGAACGAACCTGCAAAGATGTCCATTAGTATCACGCAGTACATCATTATCGGCATATATCAGATCTGAAATATACCATCTCCTACCATTCATTGCCAGCTTTACAGATCTGAAATATACCATCTCCTACTACTGCGTTATGGATCTGAAATATACCATCTACCATTCATCACTGACTTTACAGATCTGAAATATACCATCTATCATTCATCACTGGCTTTATTCGTGTCTCCGTAACTCTTGCTGTAACAGTTTTAGGATACACTTAATATATAAATAATGAACAACATTTGAGATATATCACACCCTTGCCTCATTCCAGCGGTCCACTACCACTTCCTCAGACAAGTCATTTATTTCTACATATGCTTTGCTACCAAAATAATAGCTCTTTATAGCACTGAGCAAATATACATTGATACCAAACGTACGTAACACCGTCCTCAATCTGTCCTTGTTCATTCGTCCCGTTTTTTAGATCCATAAATGTCATAAGCAGGTCACAATCCTTGTCATATGCTGTCAACCTTATCTGCCAGTTAAAATATTTGCTCCACACATCCCCGATCACTCTCAAAACCCCTCTGATCATTACTCATCAGATAATTTAACATGTGCGATATCTTTTTTGTTACTGTTCTTCCATATACCTTACCCACAGGACACATCACTCTTATTCCACAGTAATTTTAACTCTCAGTAACTATTACTTTCACACAGGAATACATTCACACACTTTCTCAGTACAAGTCCACTACCAGTAAATAATTTCCTTCATTTTAGTTTGACCCCATACCAGTTATTTACAATAACCTTTTCAGCAGAGACGTGAGTAACGCCATCGGGTAGATAGGCATCTTCCCTCCCCCCCCCCTCTATCTCTATCTCTCTCTCCACGATATATGTAAAACTGTTGCTTAAGAACATCATATTGTGGCTGTAGTACAAAAGGCAGGGCAGGTGAGGCAGAGTGAGTGCAGGGTGAGGCCAAACCTCGCCCCTGCCTCATTCACATTGACGATTTAACTGATTACAAGTGTACTGAGGGTAAGATTGGGGTGTCAGAGAGAGAGAGAGAGAGAGAGAGACTTAAGTAATCTGTGTTAATAGATTTCTTTTCTAACAAGGATTTCTTGTTTGTAGTGTGTGCGGAAAGGGCAAGAAGAATTTGTGTATATACACCTCTGTTACAGAGAAGGAAAATTTTGTGTGTTCTCTTTTGTTACAGAGAAAGAGTTTATATAATATACTGTGTGTTATTAAAGAGAAAGGAGAGTTTTAGAATGTCATAAGTCGATGGAATTAAAGTGTGAGAGTCCTCCATGTTGATGAAATAAGTGTATGATTAGCTTGATATATCTATTATTATAAAGGGACGTTTGAGAGTGTAATTAGCTGATGGAACTGAGTGTGTATGCTTATCATCTCTTGGTAAGAAGTAGGTATAGATTATGAATATCCTATATTGACAGAGAGGAAAGTGGGTGTCCTAGTGTAATAAAGGCAAATTTAGAAGGGTAGTTGGTGTCATATGATAAATATAGACGGAGAGTGAATGTCCTTCTATAAGAAAGATAGTCATAGAATGAGAGTTTGTTCCCTAATATAATAAATATAGATACAAGTATGCCAGTGTCGTACCCCAAGCGAAAGCACAACCCAAACAAGCAACCACCCTGCCTCCTAATCCCAGTGTCCTGCCGTACTCAAACCATCTCTTCTTTCCAGGGATTTCTTCTTGGGTTATTTCTCAAGTCGCAGAATTGTTTTTCCCCTGGGGGTAGGGGGGGGGTTTCAAGAATACTCCCCCAGTATCCCTGCTTGTCGTACGAGGCGACTAAAAGGGTTGGTGGTGGGTTAGTGCCCCACCCCGTAAAAAGAACTAACTAAAAAAGCGAATAAAGCGCCTCGGACCCGGACGGACCATACGTTCACGACTAAGGAGCGGACAAAGACATTCTTAGGGTGGGAACGTGGAATGTGAGAGGAGTGAATGATGAAGTGAAAGAGAGAGAGATTGTTCAGGTGCTTGAGGATGCAAAAGTGGATATATGTGGATTGACTGAAACTAAATGGAAAGGTGAAAGGGTGAGAGAATGGGATTATGGTTTAGGTATATGTGTGGGAGTCAATGAAAATGAGAGGGCAAGAGAGGGAGTATGTCTGATGATAAGCAAGAAGTGGAAGGAGAATATAAGAGAGTATGGAACAGTGGGTGCAAGGATTGTATGGGTGAGGATGAAAGTAGGTATACAAGCGTGGGCGATTGTAAGTGTGTATGCTCCAACAGAGGATCGAGTGGCAAGAGTGAAAGATGAGTTTTGGGCGAGTGTAGAAGCATGTATGGACAAGTTTGAGAGGAGCGAGAGAGTGCTTTTGATTGGAGACATGAATGGCAAAGTTGGGAATGTACGAGTGGATGGAGTGGTTGGTCAGTGGGGTGTGCCAGCTGACGTAGATGGGAATGGAAGTGCTTTGGTGGACATCTGTACTGGAAAGGGGTTGGCAATAGTCAACACCTACTTTCGGCATAAGATGATCCACCAGTACACATGGAGAGTAATGAGGAGGATGGATGGTGAACTTGTTGAACGAAAGGCAATGATAGACTACGTGTGTGTGGATGAGCGAATGAGAAGACAAGTGTTGGATGCAAGAGTGTGGAGAGGGTGGGGGAATGGAGTCTCGGACCATCATTTAGTGATGGCCAAGGTAGAGCTGCAAAGAAAGTGGTTGAGGAGACGAAGGGGAAGACAGGAGGAAGCAACTCCTGTGAGAAGAGTGGAGAAATTGCAAGATAGTGAGAAAATGACAGAGTATAAGAGCATAGTGGAAGAAAGATTGGGAAGGTATGAGCTAGAGCAGATGGAAGGGGTGGAAGACGTATGTAAGATATTCACGGAAGAGATAGGCGCAGCATGTTAGGCAGTTTGTGGAGTAAGGAGGAGATGCAAGGGTGTGCAAGGGACAGCATGGTGGAATGATGAGGTGAAACGAGCTGTGGAACAAAAGAAGAAGACATATAGTGAATGGTTAGCGAGTAGAGGTAGGAGTGAAGATGAGAGAGAGAAGAGAGAGGTATATGTGAGCAGGAGAAGGGAGGTTAAGAGACTGGTGAAGGAGAGTAAAAAGAAAGTGGATGAAGAGTTTGGGAGGAATCTGAGTGTGAAATGGAGGGAGAGTAAGAAATTGTTTTGGAAGGAGGTAAAGAAAGTAAGGCAGTGTGAAAGGGGAAATAGTAGGGGAGTGAAAGATAGGAATAATAGATTGCTGGTGGAGAAGAGAGAGAAACTGAGGAGATGGAAGGAGGACTTTGAGGATTTGTTGAATGTAGAGAGTGAGAGCAGTGTGAGTATAAGTGGTTAGGGAATGGCTAGGAGAAGAAGAGATGAGAGGAGGGAGGAAGAGATCAGTAGGGCGGAAGTAGTGGAAGCGATGAAGAAGATTAACTTGGGAAAGGCCCCAGGAATTGATGGAGTGTGTGGTGAAATGCTTAGGTATGGGGGTGAGATTGTTGTGGAGTGGATATGGAAGTTGTGTAGATTGGCTTGGGAAGAGGGAAGGGTTCCAAAGGACTGGAAATCAGGTATAATTGTTCCTTTATACAAAGGAAAAGGGGAGAGAGAAGTATGTGGTAACCATAGGGGTATTTGCCTACTTAGTGTGACTGGTAAAATATATGGTAGAATACTCATTGATAGGGTTAGGCATATGACAGAGGAGCTAGTTCGAGAAGAACAAGGGGGATTTAGGAAGGGAAAAGGGTGTGTAGATCAGATATTTGTTCTGAGATGTTTAGTGGAGAAGAATCTAGAGAAGGGAAGGAAAGTGTATGCTGCCTTCATGGACTTGGAGAAAGCTTATGACAGAATAGATAGGCAAGGTATGTGGAAGGTATTAAGAATATATGGAGTGGAGGGGAAATTGTTGAGTGCTGTGAAGAGTATGTACGAGGGAGCTACGGCTGCGGTGCGAGTGGATTGTGAGCTGAGTGAGTTCTTTGATCTCAGTGTGGGACTGAAACAGGGTTGTGTGATGTCTCCATGGCTGTTTAATATATACATGGATGGGGTTGTAAAGGAGGTGCAGGGTAGGGCAGTGGATGTGTGGGTGGCTCTAATGAATGAGGGTGAGATTTGGAAGCTTCCGGTGTTGCTGTTTGCTGATGATACGGTACTGTTGAGTGAAGATAAATGGGAGTTGCAAGGTTTGGTGAATGAATTTGGGACAGTGTGTGGGAGGAGGAATCTGAAAGTTAATGTAAACAAAAGTAAAGTTATGGTGTTTGAGAGGAATGAAGTCACAGAGTGTGCAGTGAGGTTGGATGGTGAGGATATGGAGAATGTGAGTGCATTCAAGTACTTGGGTAGTGTGATGAGTAGGGATGGAACTTTGGAGGATGAAGTGCGTGAAAGGGTACAGCAGGGAAGGAAGGTTGTTGGCACACTGAAAGCATTGTTGAGAAATAGGGAGGTGAGTATGGAAGTTAAGAAGTCACTGCATGATAGTATTGTGATCCCTACCCTGACGTATGGAAGCGAGGCATAGACCTTGCAAGAGGGGAACAAGTCAAGAGTGAGAGCAGTGGAAATGAGTTACTTGAGAGGAGCATGTGGAGTGACGTGGAGGGACAGGTTGACGAATGAAGAAGTGAAGGAACGCTGTGGGGTGGATGAGGATGTGGTTGAGAAGATTAGGAGAAATACACTGAGGTGGTTTGGACATGTGAAGAGAATGGAGAATGAAAGACTGATTAAGAGGGTGTATGTAGGTGAGGTGGAAGGAGGGAGAGGGAGAGGTAGACCGAGGATGAGATGGAGGGATGGAGTTGAGAGGTATATGAGGGAGGGGGGGGTGAGTTGGGGGGAGGGTAGTCAAATGGTGGGTGACAGAGCGACTTGGAGGCGTTTTGTCTGCGGCTACCCTTTGCGGGATTAGGGCGTCGGGCTATAGATAGATAGATAGATAGATTTGCGTGAGATTTTACGGTGAATCTATATGAACGTTTTGGTTGTGGTGTGATGAACGGGTGTGGTGTGTGGGTGCCGTAGCCCATGAGAACAATGCATGATTTCTTCCATAATAATTGTCTGTGGAAAATAAATACACCGAGATATACATCAGCAGTGCGTCTGCATCGTTCAAACGCCATACCAAGATGTTGAATTAAACAATCACAGTCATGTGAGCTGAAACATGGCTTCAATAAACCAGATCCCCCTCAGTTGCAAAGGAATTACTGACTGAGACCGTACGTGTGGGTGGCGGGGAGACAGATGGAGTTGTTGGTGAATTCTTAGGTTTTATAATTTTAAGTCTAGGCTCCACCACCTTTACCATCATCACCACCACCACCTTCATTTCTGTCATTATCCCAACAGCCATCATTATCGCTAAATATACTCCTCCTTAAGCGATTACCCCACCACCACTGCCTCCATCATCACAACACCTTTCTTCAGGTCTTATACCAGACCTCATTAGAGCACCATCACAATCACATCCACCACCACCACCATCAGCAACACTACACAACAGAGTAGGCTGCCTCCGGGGAGCCTCGTTCCATCTCAACAGTCACCACCACCAACATACCCACCACTGGCTGGATGAATCACTCTTGCCTGTTATTCAAAGACGGTAAATAAAACCCACACTTTTAGACGGAGAATATATTTACAATCCACCTCACCCCACCTTACCTCTACACCACCCTCCCACACACACACGCATAAAAAGGAGCCCTTGTATTGTCAACACGTCATTCCTTCTTTCTATCATGACCACTGAAGATGGTGGCAGTGTCCACCGAAACTGTTTGGTAAATATATTCTCCGTCTACAAGTGTAGGTTTTATTTACCATACCCACCACTGTTATCACTACCACAGCCGTAACTACCAGCACGTCAAACTCTCCCCATCACCACAAACTCGCCTAACTACCACTACCAACAAAGTTCCTCGTCTGCTGCCTCCATGGTTTCTATTGCCTCAGTATTCACCACCACCACACTCCCTCGTCTCTTACGTGTACCTCAGGGGTGTCTGCTAAATCCTTGACATTCACCATCACCACCACAACCACATCATATTACCAACCCAACCACCATTCACACCCATTACAACCACCCCCACACCACAACCACATCACACCACCACCACAACCACATCACACCATCACCACCACCACAACCACCTCACACCATCACCACAACCACATCACACCACCACCACCACAACCACACCACACCACCACCACCACAACCACATCACACCACCACCACAACCACATCACACCACCACCACCACAACCACATCACACCACCACCACAACCACATCACACCACCACCACAGCCACATCACACCATCACCACAGCCACATCACACTTTCACCACAACCACCATCGCACCACCTCCATAACCACCGCTACTCCATCACAGCCACATAACACCGCAGTCACAAACACCATCACACCACCACAACCACAACACCACCACCACAAACACCATCACACCACTGTTACAACCATCATCGTACCACCACCACAAACACCATCACACCACTACCATAACCACACCACACCACACCACTGTCACCACAACAGCTCCCTTGTCTCATGCCCCTGCTTCCTTAACATTCAGCGTGGGGTCGGGTTCACCGGGGAATTAAAGTTACACCCACCCACTTTTACTGGGGTCTTGTTGTGGCTTAGTGGGGTGGTGAGGTGGTTGTGACTTAGTGGAGTGGTGAGGTGGTTGTGACTTAGTGGGGTGGTGAGGAGGCTTAGTGGGGTGGTGAGGTGGTTGCGGCTTAGTGGGGTGGTGAGGTGGTTGTGGCTTAGTGGGGTGGTGAGGTGGTTGTGGCTTAGTGGGGTGGTGAGGTGGTTGTGACTTAGTGGGGTGGTGAGGTGGTTGTGGCTTGGTGGCGTGGTGAGGTGGTTGTGGCTAAGTGGGGTGGTGAGGTGGTTGTGGCTTAGTGGGGTGGTGAGGTGGTTGTGACTTAGTGGGGTGGTGAGGTGGTTGTGGCTTGGTGGCGTGGTGAGGTGGTTGTGGCTAAGTGGGGTGGTGAGGTGGTTGTGGCTTAGTGGGGTGGTGAGGTGGTTGTGACTTAGCGGGGTGGTGAGGTGGTTGTGGCTTAGTGGGGTGGTGAGGTGGTTGTGGCTTAGTGGGGTGGTGAGGTGGTTGTGACTTAGTGGGGTGGTGAGGTGGTTGTGGCTTGGTGGGGTGGTGAGGTGGTTGTGGCTTAGTGGGGTGGTGAGGTGGTTGTGGCTTAGTGGGGTGGTGAGGTGGTTGTGGCTTAGTGGGGTGGTGAGGTGGTTAAATGTGGTGGTGGACAAATGAGCTATGATGTGGTATTATGATCTGGTGTTGATTATGTGATGCTGTGTGTGTCACTGGTGTGTGGTAGCGTGTGGTATGACCCCAGGTAATGCTGTGGTGCTGGGGTACTGTAATGTTTAGGTTGGTTGTTTAAGTGTGAAGTACTAGACACTACTCTTCAGCACTGGGATGTAATGTGGTCAAGTACGCTGTAATTTGAGGAAATACTGTACAATGTAATGTTACAGGACACCGCAGTGTTGTGATGTAATGTGATGTATATGCCCGGGTGTTAGAGGGCAGTGTTATGTCCTCGTCAGATGAACAGCCTCATGTTCCTTCCCCACCACGATAAAACACACTGGGCCAGCCTGTCACAGTGCTTGAGGCTGTGTATTGCTTCTCTCTCTGTGTGCTTCTTCTGTGATTCTCTGCTTGCTTTGTTGTTTTTCCTCTCTTCCTGTGTTTAATTGACAGTCGTGCTGGTGATGCGATTCTCGTAACGTGCTTCTGTTTGCATATTGTTTTATTGTGATGCAAATGTTTGAGTTTCTATTAACGTGCTTCTGTTGTTGTGTTTCTGTTAGTATGTTGATGTTGTGTGCCTCTGTTGGTGTGTGCTGCGTCCTTTCACGATGTTTGTTCCTTTGTGTATGTTCTGCTATACCTCTGTTACTGCCTATTTTTTTTTTTTTTAAGGTTGTATTTTGTGATGTGTGAAACCTCTCTTACTGTGCTGTTTTTCAGTTACTTACGATATTCTGCGTGTATATATACGCTCCTACACCTTCGCCCTTACTTCCCACCTGGTTTGTAGCTTTTGGATTGATGCGAAATAATTCCATCATTCCAGTTCGATACAACTCCAAGAAATATGAAGCACCAACAACACTTTATTCATGGAGGGCGACTCTGCATTTAGCCGTCCCATTCCCAGATGAAAAAGAGAATGACCAAAATTTGTAAGATTAGTCACAAAATGGCCCCAGAAATCCTGTTGAGGGCATGAGCTGGGGTGGCTGGGGCGAAATGACTTCAACCCAGCGAAGGTTTTCTACGTAGCTGCAAAATCTCTTAAAGCTTAGATGGAAACTTTAGCTTTTGACCGAAGAGAATAAGATGGTGAACGGTATTTTATTCTGCCTCCAACCACTGGCTTTTTGCTTAGCTTAAGGAAGACCTCTGACAGTATTGTGGTTAGAAACGGTCCCTGGTGGCTCCTTTACTACAGTTACAGTTTTATTATTATTATTATTATTATTATTATTATTATTATTACCCGGTATTATTATTATTTCACCATCATCATCATCATATCATCATCATCATCACATCATCATCATCTTATCATCGTCATCATCATCATTATCATCATCATCATCATCATCATCATCATCATCATCATCACATCATCATCATCACATCATCATCATCTTATCATCATCATCATCACCATCATCATCATCATCATCATCATCATCATCATCATCATCATCATCATCAAACCCCAAAGTCATATTAGTCAAATCAAGGACAATTTCAAACTGTTAAGAAATTAAGCCCTTCGTACCAAAGGTCTCATCATAAGTGAAAATAAATTATTCACCGTTAGGGAGGTATAATTAAATACACCTTTTCTGGATAGAATAAATATTGGAATTTGTACCTAATCCCATCATTCCCAGTGTATTTTCTTAACAAATAAAAGCAGGAGTAGACTGTAGCACCAGTCGAGCAGAGCAGTACTCCCAAGGTGGATGGAAAGCTGATGACAGGGAGAGCTGGAGCTCCCGTTTCATCAGCCCTCGGGATTAGGTCCAGACCATCCCTCTTTGCTGAACTTTTTAAGTGTCTCAGTAACACGGAGAGTAGGTCAGCATGCTCTCCAATACAGGTTTCTCTAACTATCAACACCAAACTACATGCATAGTACACACCACACTTCATATTCAAAATTCAACCAAAATGGCGTCGCTTAACCAAGCCTCGGAGTCCCGAGGGGGGGGGGGAATAAATGTCCCCATCTTCCGCCCCTATCCCGCTGACGACTCGAGCTGCCTGGAACCACTGTCTGACTCTCATATTCTTCCTTTCTACAACATTCGCGGCCTTTCCTCTAACTTTCGCTCTGTTGAGCACCACCTATCCTTCTCTACACCTCACCTTCTTTTTCTAACTGAGACTCAGCTGTCTGAGGCAACTGACAGCAAACCCTTTTCTGTATCATCCTACTTTCTCCATACTCATTTCAAAGCCAAAGGTGGATGATGCGTATATGTACGTAACGTCCTATCTTGTTCTCATATTCCTGAACTCGATTCTTTTGAATTCTCTACACTCTGGTTTCGGCTTTCCTGTCATTCTCTGACTAAATATATCTGTGCTGTTTACTTATCTCCTAATTCTACTCACTATCAAAAATTCTTTTACTTTCTTACTTCTATAATGGAACACATTCTTTCCATTTCTCCTTTCTCCAAAATCTCCATTCTGTGAGATTTCAATGTTCACCACCACCTTTGACTCTCCTCTCCTTTCACTGATCCACCTGATGAACTACCCTACACCTTTTCTATCCTTAATGACCTAGAGCAGCTTGTACAGCACCCTACCTGTATCCCTGACTGCCTTGGAGAGAGCTCCTACATACTTGACCTCTTTCTTACTACTAATCCTTCTGCTTACACTATTAATCTTTTCTCTCCGTTAGGCTCCTCCGATCACAACCTTATCACTTTAACCTGTCTTATCGCTCCGGTATGGCCTGTGGACCCTCCAAAGAAACATCGTCTGTGGCACTTTGGAGCTGCGGATTGGGAGGCCCTCAGGCAGTACTTCTTTGATTTTCCCTGGAATGATTATTGTTTCCATGGCCAGGAGCCATCTGAGTGTGCCTTGCGCATTACGGAGGTTATTCTCTCTGGCATCGAAGCATACATTCCCTTCTCATATCCTCTGACTAATGCAAGAAAGCCTTGGTTTAATCACACCTGTTCTAATGCTGTCCACAAGGAGAGGGCCTATAAATGGTACCGGAGCCAACCCACCCCTGAATCACATCTTTTTTACGTTTCTGCCCGGAATCGTGCTAAGGCTGTTCTTCGCTCTGATAAAAATAATTTCATCCATACTAAATGCTCTCAACTCTCCAACTCGAATTCTTCCCGCTCCTTCTGGCACCTTGCCGAAAACCTTTCTAACAACTTTACCTCATCATCCTTCCCTCCTCTTTTCCACTCTTATGGCTCTGTAGCTATTTCTTCTACTGATACCGCAGATCTCTTCGCTCAGACTTTCTCCTCCAATTCCACCTTAGACGATTCCGGTGCTGTTCCTCCATCACTTCCCCCCTTTGACTTCCTCATGGCTGACATTAAAATTTCTTCAGCTGATGTATTTTCTGCCATTGCTGGCCTCAATACTAATAAGGTATATGGGCCTGATGGAGACCCTCCTGTTGTTTTCAAGAACTGTGCTTCTGTGCTTACACCTGGCTAGGCAAGCTCTTTCGCCTTTGTCTATCAACTTGTACTTTTCCTTCTTGCTGGAAGTTTGCTCTCATTCAGCCAGTCCCAAAGAAGGGTGACCATTCCCAACCCTCTAACTATCGTCCAATTGCTTTAACATCCTGTATCTCAAAAGTTTTCGAGTCAATTCTTAACAGAAAAATTTTAAAGCATCTTTCCTGTCACAACTTTTTTCTGATTGCCAGTATGGGTTCCGTCAGGGACGCTCCACTGGCGATCTTCTCACCTACCTTTCAGACTCATGATCATCCTCCTTTCGGGACTTTGGCGAAAGCTTTTGCCATTGCACTTGACATCTCTAAGGCTTTCGATCGACTCTGGCATAAATTTTTAATTTCCAAACTGCCCTCTTACAGTTTCTATCCTTCTATCTGTGCCTTCATCGCTAGCTTCCTCTCTGGTCGTTCAATAGCCGCTGTTGTAGACGGCCATCGTTCTTCTCCTAGATCTGTCAACAGTGGTGTTCCTCAGGGCTCTGTCCTATCACCAACTCTCTTCCTTTTATTCATCAATGACCTTCTAAGCTGTACATCTAACCCTATCCACTCTTATGCTGATGACTCCACCCTTCACCTTTCCATTCGGTTCCCGAAACGTCCGTCTCAGCAGTTACTTCAACAAACAGGGGATGAGGCTATGGTACACCTAATGTCTGACTTCAACAAACAAGGAATGAGGCTATGGCACACCTAATGTCTGACTTGGCCCGTATCTCTGACTGGGGTAAATATAAGCAGGTTGTTTTTAATGCACCAAAGACTCAGTTTTTACACATATCAACCCGACAAAATCTTCCACAGGTATACCCACTAATGTTTAATAATATTCAGCTTAATCCTGCATCATCCTTGAACATGCTTGGGGTTTCATTTACTCGGGACTTATCTTGGAAAGATCATATTACACCTCTTGTAAAAGCTGCTTCCAAGAGATTAGGTGTGCTAAGCCGACTCTGTTCCTTCTTTACCCTTGCACAATTGTTGACTCTATACAGGGGTTTTATCCGCCCCTGTGTGGAGTACAACTCTCATGTGTGGGGAGGCTCCCCACATACAGCTCTTCTCAATAGGGTGGAGTCAAAGGCTTTTCGTCTCATTAACTCTCCTCCTCTTACTGACTCCCTTCAACCTCTGTCTCTTCGCCGCACTGTTGCATCTTTATCTCTTTTCTATCGCTACTTCAATGGTCACTGCTCCTCTGAACTGTCTGCCTGCATTCCTCCACCTCTATGACGGTCGCGTAGCACCCGTCTAGCAGCAAACTCTCATCCCTTTTCTGTCCAACTCTCTAATGCAAGAGTTAACCGTTACTCCCAGTCCTTCATTTATGCAACAGGTCACCTCTGGAACTGTCTCCCTCTGTCTGTATTTCCTGCTTCCTATGATCTCCAGTCTTTCAGACGCAGTGTGTCCAGGCATCTCGAAATGATCGGATCTTGAATATGGCTCTCTCTTGTATTTTGTTTTTCTCTTGGAAGGAACAATTTTATTGTGGGCTCGCGGCCTTTGGTTCCTTCTTCCTCGCATTAAAAAAAAAAATCTCTAATTACATACAATAAGAAAGGGGACAGCGTGGTTTCGTGTTGTTGGGCATGAGAGCTGTGAGGGGTGTGAGGGAGTAACTGTGACACTGTATTGTACATGGAATATCCAGCAGTACAGTATACGAGAGAGAGAGAGAGAGACGATGATGGTGGTGGTGGTGGAGTGGGTAGCGAAATAGTTCTCTCACATTATCGCCGTCTGGCACGTACTTTTCTCAAGTTATAATTCTCTCTCTCTCTCTCTCTCTCTCTCTCTCTCTCTCTCTCTCTCTCTCTCCCCACGTACTTTATATTCCTACGTTCAAACTACCCATATTTTGTGCCAGTGTTTTAATGTACTACACAATCAGTGCGTGTGGATGGTGAACTAAGTGAATTTTTCTCTTTGAAAGTTGGTTTGAAACAGGGATGTGTCATGTCTCCATGGTTGTTCAATCTGTACATGGATGGGGTAATAAAAGAGGTACAAGGTAGGGTAGTGGATGTTGGTGTGGCCCTGGTGAGAGAGGATAGTGTTTGGAAACTCCCTGTACTGTTGTTTGCAGATGATACTGTGTTGTTGAGCGAAGACGAAGGGGAGCTGCAAGGCTTGGTGGATGAGTTTGAGAGAGTGTGTAAGAAACGGAACCTAAAGGTGAATGTAGGGAAGAGTAAAGTGATGGTCTTTGAGGGAGGTGAAATTAGTGAATGTACAGCGAGGTTGGATGGTGAGGAATTGGAAAATGTGAGTACGTTTAAGTATTTGGGTAGTGTGATGAGTAAGGATGGAGGTTTGGAGGGTGAAGTGCTTGAAAGGGTACAGCAGGGAAGAAAGATTGCTGGTTCCTTGAAAGCAGTGATAAGAAACAGGGAAGTGAGCATGGAAGTGAAAAAGTTACTACATGACAGTATTGTGATACCAACTCTAACGTACGGAAGTGAAGCTTGGACCTTGTTGGAAGGACACAAGTCAAGAGTGAGAGCAGTGGAAATGAGTTATTTAAGAGGAGCCTGTGGAGTCACGTGGAGAGACAGGCTGACGAATGAGGATATAAAGGAGCGTTGTGGTGTGGATGTGGATGTGATAGGAAGCGTTATGAGGAACACACTGAGGTGGTTTGGCCATGTGGAGAGGATGGAGGGTGAAAGACTGACGAAGAGAGTGTATATGAGTGAGGTGGAGGGGGGAAGAGGGAGGGGGAGGCCGAGGATGAGATGGAGGGATGGGGTGGAGAGGTATATGAGAGAGGGGGGGGTGAGTTGGGAGCAGGGCAGTGAAATGGCGGGGGACAGGGCGACTTGGAGGCGATTTGTTTGTGGCCACCCCAAACGGGATTGAGGCGTCTGGCAATAGATAGATAGATAGACAATCAAAATCATGTATTCCAGTTTTATTACTCTGACTTTTTTTTAGACTTTTTCTTTTCTCTTTATTTTTTTCCCCATTCGTGGTTTTCGGAAATTGATTTTTTTTTCTTACGAAACTGAAATGGAATGTTTGGTGCACTTGGCAATGCAATTTTTTCCTTCCTAAACCCATCCTGTGCTTCGCAATGAAGCGCGAAAAAGATCGTCAAATGACTGGCTACACGCCTGTGGAAACTAAGCAGACACAATCGGATCCATCCGACAAGGGCTGTGCCTATGGCAGTTTCATTTATTTATTAATCATTTTTTACTTATTTACTTTTTTCTGTGCTACCACCAGATCGCCGATTCAAGTTAGGAGAGACCTGTATTAATGAATGGATTAATGAAGGCTGTCTCTAACTTTTTTCATATCGATAAGTCTCCTATAAGCTGATTATAACTGCCTGTATCTAGCACGACTATAAAGAAAATCGGCACCGGACTGAAGGGTTTATATTCTCTTAAACAAGTGTTACTTCTTTCCTTCTAATATTAAAATAGTTTGCTCTGAAAAGAAGTCATACAAGATGTTACCAATGTCTAAAACTCATCAAAGGAAAACTGATAAGAAGAGGTGCCAGTGACCTTATCAACTCCTCGAGTATATCATCAGTTAGGTTATTTTTTTTATATAACTACTTGTTTTTGTATTAACCCACATCCTGACTGACCCGTTCTCAAGCAACATCTTCCTTCTGCCCTTCAGGTGTCATGGTACCAGATAAATGGCAGTGAGAGCCACCTGGCTACCTTCGGCTTCCACACCTACCATAACGACGATAGGTGATTGGATCACTTTGTCAGCGCTCCCAGGAGGTATGCTAGTATGGTAGGGGGAGTGGTAGTTTTCTGAGATGGTGTGGTAGTGTAGTAGTGTGAATGCCGTTGTTCTTGATAAGACGAACAGTAGATATAGCCCGATTCCGGTTAGAAGTAAACATTTGATTTAGGAGGAAATTGGTGACGGTTTGTTTTGAAAGCCACCGCCTACCCCCTGCCCTCTCGGACAGGAAAGCAATAGTCACTCCACGGAAGTCAAAGAAGTATTGCACGAGGACCTCCAAATCTGCAGCGTCATGATGATAATAAGCGAGTTCAGAGGCCATAATGGAGGGACAGGACAGGCTACTGAGACATCACTGATTGCGATCAGCGGAGAGTAGTGGAAAATAGACAGATAAAGTTTCAAGCAGAAGGATTAGTTGTGAGAAGAAGACTTGAATATGTTGGAACTTTCTCGAAGATTATCAGGGGCACGGATATGGTGCTGTTTTGGTGCAGTACCGTGTTGGAGTGGTGTGGTTGTATGTGTGGTGTGGTAGTATGTGAGGGTGGTGTGGTAGTGTGTGTGTGTGTGTGTGTGTGTGTGGTAGTATGTGAGGATGGTGTGGTAGTGTGTGTGTGTGTGTGGTAGTATGTGAGGATGGTGTGGTAGTGTGTGTGTGTGTGCGTATGTGTGGTGTGGTAGTATGTGAGGATGGTGTGGTAGTGTGTGTGTGTGTGTGTGTGTGTGTGTGTGTGTGTGTGTGTGTGTGTGTGTGTGTGTGTGTGTGTGTGTGTGTGTGTGTGTGTGTGTGTGGTAGTATGTGAGGATGGTGTGGTAGTGTGTGTGTGTGTGTGTGTGTGTGTGGTGTGGTAGTATGTGAGGGTGGTGTGGTAGTGTGTGTGTGTGTGTGTGTGTGTGGTAGTATGTGATGATGGTGTGGTAGTGTGTGTGTGTGTGTGTTAGTATGTGATGATGGTGTGGTAGTGTGTGTGTGTGTGTGTGTGTGTGTGTGGTAGTATGTGAGGATGGTGTGGTAGTGTGTGTGTGTGTGTGTGTGTGTGTGTGTGTGTGTGTGTGTGTGTGTGTGTGTGTGTGAGTGTGGTAGTATGTGAGGGTGGTGTGGTAGTGTGTGTGTGTGTGTGTGTGTGTGTGTGTGTGTGTGTGGGGTTGTTTGTGAGGTTGGTGTGGTTGTGTATGTGTGTGTGTGTGTGTGTGTGTGTGTGTGTGTGTGTGTGTGTGTGTGTGTGTGTGGTGTGGTAGTATGTGAGGGTGGTGTGGTAGTGTGTGTGTGTGTGTGTGTGTGTGTGTGTGTGTGTGTGTGTGTGTGTGTGTGTGTGTGGTGTGGTAGTGTGTGAGGGTGGTGTGGTAGTGTGTGAGGGTGGTGTGATAGTGTGTGTGGGTGGTGTGGTAGTATGTGTGTGTGTGTGTGTGTGTGTGGCGCGGTAGTGTGTGTGTTTGTGGTGTGGTAGTGTGTGTGTGTGTGTGTGTGTGTGTGTGTGTGTGTGTGTGTGTGTGTGAGGGTGGTGCTGTAGTGTGTGTGTGGTGTGTAATAGTATATGAGGGTTGTGTGGTAGTGTGTGAGTGGTGTGTGGTAGTATGTGAGGGTGGTGTGGTAGTATGTGAGGGTGATGTAGTAGTATGTGAGGGTGGTGTGGTAGCATGTGAGGTTGGTGTGGTGGTATGTGTGTGTGGTGTGGTAGTATGTGAGGGTGGTGTGGTAGTATGTGAGGGTGTTGTGATAGTATGTGTGTTGTGTGATAGTATTTGTGTGTGGTGTGGTCGTATGTGAGGGTGGTGTGGTAGTATGTGAGGGTGGTGTGATAGTATGTGAAGGTGGTGTGGTAGTATGTGAGGGTGGTGTGGTAGTATGTGTGTGTGGTGTGATAGTATGTGAGGGTGGTGTGGTAGTATGTGAGGGTGGTGTGGTAGTATGTGAGGGTGGTGTGGTAGTATGTGTGTGTGGTGTTATAGTACGTGTGTGTGGTGTGGTAGTATGTGAGGGTGGTGTGGTAGTATGTGAGGGTGGTGTGATAGTATGTGAGATTGGTGTGGTAGTATGTGAGGGTGGTGTGGTAGTATGTGAGGGTGGTTTATGTGAGGGTGGTGTGGTAGTATGTGAGGGTGGTTTATGTGAGGGTGGTGTGGTAGTGTGTGTGGATGGTGTTGTAGTATGTGAGGGTAGGGTGGTACTATGTGAGGGTAGGGTGGTACTATGTGAGGGTGGGGTGGTACTATGTGAGGGTGGTGTGATAGTATGTGAGGGTGGTGTGGTACGGTAGTATGTGAGCGTGTAGTGTGTGGATAGTTTTCTAGATGTGGTAATATGGCTGTAGTAATGTAGTAGGGTTTGTCGTGTGTGTGTGTGTGTGTGTGTGTGTGTGTGTGTGTGTGTGTGTGTGTGCGCGCGCCATTGTTAAGTTATATTATCCATGGCTTGGTCATGGCTGCTCAGACGGTCTTATTAACTCCATTCACACACACCTAATTGGCAGTACAAATGAATGCCCCTGAGACAATGGCTTTACTTCCTTGGCTTTGTCTTTCTCTTCTTTTTGTCGCGTGGAGATGGGAAGGAGAGAGGCTGTGTGTTGTATTTTATTCTTGCTATCTCCATCTGATTTTACATTAATTACTCGGGACTTTTTGAACTGAAGTGATTATTATAACACCCATTATCCTCTTCACAGCCAAAGGTCCTTGTGAAGTTGAATAAAATCATCTGGAGGCAGCAGGAATAACTACAAGAAGTCATTCATACATCTGTGAATGGCAGTACACGCAAAAAGCACCCAGGCAGTGGTTATTATTTTTTGTTGTGTCAGTTTCCTCTGTGGCGTCAGGGTAGGAGGACGCGAGGCTTTTTGTTTTTTTCATTCATTTAGTTCTTTTTGTCTCCAGATGCTTTTGCAGTGTAACTTAACTAGGGATTTTTCGAACTGTATGGGTTAGACATATCCTTCATAAACCTTTTCATAGCTAAAGGTCTTTCTTAAGGTAGAATATCGTGTAGTGACAGCAAGAATAACTACAGAAAGAAATTCATGCACCTGTGAATGACACTACCCATGACAGGCACTAAGAAAATAACTGTCATTCTCTTATGTATGTATCTCTTTCAATTATCGCGTTGAGATGAGAACAAGGGGCTTTATTATTTATCTTTATTTTTGTTTATTGTTATCTCTAGGTAATTTTATATAACATTTGTGTATATTGTCATCACCAGGTAATGTATGTAATAACACAGAGGATGCTTTTCCCAGCTACAACACCGTGACATCACAACACCGTGTACCCTTAGCTTATCAACAGATTCGTATCGATAAACAAGAACCAGGAAATATAGCAACAAACATTTTAGAACTTAGCAAAGCAAACTTAACACTGTCCCTGAGGCGTGAGGTTTATAACACAGTTGGTCGTTGGTGTTATGGGCCATGTATGGGAAGCCTGGAAGCAAACAACAGAATAAACAACAGCAGTGGAGCATAAAGTTATAAGTGGCGGGGCAGCAGTGGGTAAGGCAGGATAAATAATACACAGGCAGGAGGCAGAACTGAAAACACAAGGTGGGTAATTATGTTTTACTGGTGCCACTTCTTGATGACTATATGTAATTCTGGATATATTTTTCGCACTGAAGAGGTTACATGTAATCTCTACTGACCCATAGAGTACAATTGATTTTTCCTAAGATAAGTAAAATCGTCTGTGGGAAGCGAGAACTACTGTAGATATATTAAGATGAAAGCGACCTCAGGCTGCTGGGTTATATCTCTCACTTACGTCACGCGTTTTGAACAGTCAGTGTACGATTTTTTGAAACTCATGGCAAACTTTATGTACTGAAGAGGTAATGAGGAATATACTGATCACCTCCAGTACAAAATGCCTCTCCTACGATACACAGAAGCATCTGTAGAACGTTTACTCTAACCTGATAAATATCCCTTACCAATTGCACCTCGGTTGATGGCCAAGTAGAATCAGTCTGGATTTTCGACTTAACTAGTTATCAAGGGGACTGGTTCTACTTCCTGACAAACTTCATTGAATGTCATACAACCACAACATAGATTTTACGTCGTGGGTGTGACCCAGTTCTCTCAGATGAAACCAAATCGACTGTAGTGATACCAAGGATACACGTCATTATACTGCAGGACGTAATGCTTGTATCTTGCCTCCTTTCCTGCACCAGGTCTCGCCTTCATTGCATATGACTGAATAACGATAATAAAAACAAAGCAAGGGCGTCCTCGTACCGAACGTGTTCATGGGTATTCATGGAGATAAAAATGAATCCATTGCGTCACCGTACTGAAGATTTTCATGGAGATAAAAATACACCAATAGGCGTTATTGTACTGAAGATATTCATGGGGAGATAGCAGAATAAACCTAATATTCACGGAGATTAATATAAAGTAAAGGCGTCATCGTACTGAAGGCATTCACGGAGAGGTTTTCCAAACCGTTCAGTACGATGGGTTACTTCTTAGCTAAGTAAACACGTGCAGTGGTACCGATAAAACGATTAGTGAGAATAAATGGACTCCAGTTTTAGCAGAAATGGACAGGATAACAGAGTGAGCAAATGAGTAATGAATAATGATGTAGAGGAAACTGAAGCATGAGATGATGATTAGTTGATGTAAACAGGCAGGTGGTGTAGAGTGGCAGGTGGTGTAGCAAGCCAGTATAATTGTTTAGGCCTTCTTGGATAAGTGATGTGCGAGACAAGTTGTAGTAGTAGCTTGGCAGTTTAATTATGTGGCTGTTAACGACGACCACGATGACGGTGATGATGATAATGATGACGATAATGAGGATGATGGGAATTGTGGTGATGATGATGGTGGTGGTTGTAGTGTTGGTGGTGGTTGTAGTGTCGGTGGTGGTGTGATGGTGGTGGTGATGATAGTTCTGATAATGACGACAGTAATGAGAATGTTAATGAAGATGATTAGTACAAAAGCATAAATAATCAAGAATGAGAGCAATATACATAAAACTTTAGAGTAATATATGTGAACTGCATAGGCTTGATAGAATGAGAAATGTAAAGGTTCATAAAAGATGAAGATTAACAAAGTCTGTTGATCAGTGTGCAGTAGAAAGTGTACCATCTCTCTGACGTTAACTTTCTTACAGTTATCATCCTCTCCTCTCTTCACCATCGTCTCCTCTCTATCTACTTCTCACTTGTTAGTCATCATCCTTCTTTTTCTTCCCTTTTGCCCATATGGTTTCCCCAAAATTGGGTAAAACATCTAGTGATAACCGGATTAAAATGCAGAGTACGTTCTTGTGCTCGTGTGTGTGTGTGTGTGTGTGTGTGTGTGTGTGTGTGTGTGTGTGTGTGTGTGTGTGTGTGTGTGTGTGTCCGGCTCTGAGCATAGGTTTAACAGCTTGTTCCCTGAGGCTCGGCAGACCTACGAACAACACACCTCTACATATCACCACTTCGGCTCTAACATCCACCGTCCATACTGAGTACATGCTAGAGTTATCTCATAAAAGACTGGTGCACTGGCACTTCCCCATTCAACCATTTTATCTATTCCTCTACAACACGCTCCTTCCCTCTCATTTCTCTCTCTCTCTCTCTCTCTCTCTCTCTCTCTCTTTCTCTTTCTCTTCATCCCAGTCATCACATCACCCCCCCCCCTCCAGCTCAACCCTCCCATCACTATTTACCCACCTTTTACCCCTCTCTTCTCCGTCATCCTCCTTCCTTCATTCTCCCCTTTATCTCCTGTCTCCTTTCCCATCCTTCCCTCTTTTACTTCCTTCCCCTTCCTCTCACTGTCTTACGCCCCATATTTCCTTTCATTCATAATCATAATTTTCTCCGTATCCTCACCCCAACCCTCCTTTCCTCCCATCTTCTTTCCTCCACGTTTCCCTTCTCCTCCTTCCTTCCCACTTCCCCCCTCATCACAGTGTTTCTCTTCGCCGGTGTTCTAAAGTGGTAGGGAATGGAGGCAAGAGGAAAGTAAAGGAAGGAGGAAAAGAGAAACTGTAGTAGGGAGGGAAAGAATGTATGAGACAGCGAGTGTGATGTGTTGCTTATGGTTGGGTGGGTGAGGAAGGAGGGAGTGACGAAGGGAAGGAGAGGCGGAGAAAAATGGAGGGAGGAAAAAGGAGGACGGCGGAGAATGGGTCTCCGACGGAGAAGGAAAGGGTCGTGGAAAGGAAGAGAGAATGAAGAGGAAACGGACAAGGGGACTGCACGGGAATGATCAAATGAACTAAGAGAGAGAGAGAGAGCTAGTTTAACCCTTTCAGAAGCACAAGGACACTTTTGATTTTAGTCTTGCTATCTACGAACTAACTTATTTAGCTTAGGATATTATTTAACTGAACTGCATTGGTCAACACCTTCTCTACGAGGGGTGATGCTGGGTTTAATATTGGCGTCTGGAGTTGACACCAAGTTACCGTTCTGATACGAGTATGTGATATCCTTGAGCTGAAACGGTGGAGCAGGGACGTGTAGGGTGACAGGGTGAAAGGGTGCAGGCAGGATATGAGTGAGGCAGGGTGTGGGTGAGGTAGGGTGTGAGTGAGGAAGGGTGTGAGTGTGGCAGGGTGTGAGTGAGGCAGGGTGAGTGAGGTAGAGTGTGAGAAAGGCAGGGTGTGAGTGAGGAGGCAGGGTGTAAGTGAGGAGGCAGGGTGTGAATGGGCAGGGTGTTTGTGAGGTAGGGTGTGAGTGAGGCAGGATGTTGGTGAGGCAGGGTGTGAGTAAAACAGGGTGTGCTAGTTAGGGTGTGGGTGAAGCAGGGTGTGGGAGAGGCTGCAAGGATTGAAATTCAGGTATTTTAGTTGTAAAGTTCAGGTAAATGGACTATAGCTCTCTCTCTCTCTCTCTCTCTCTCTCTCTCTCTCTTAAAAAAAAAAAAAATCCCAATATACCCAAAGAAATTGTCGTATTCAAATTTGGGAATATAAAAATTTTCTAGCCTCCAGAACTTTGCGCAGGATAAGACTGGCTCAAAATTGTTTCAGTGAGAGAGAGAGAGAGAGAGAGAGAGAGAGGGGGGGGGGAGTAAGGCAGAGGGAAAAAAGTAAAACAAAAATAATTTTACACTAACAGTATATGCTTTGGTGTGAGTCTATGTGTATTGACAACTTGGGTACTCATGGACACGTAAACGAAAAACTATTTCATGTACACAAAACTAGTGTAAACATGGAAAACGAGTACGCAGTCTTACATGCTAGCAAAAGCGACTCTCTCTCTCTCTCCACATCCTCATAGCCGCACTGTAGACACACACACATTGAAGTCCCCATTTCACACACACACACACACACACACACACACACACACACACACTTATGCCGTGCTGTGTAGCTCTTTATAGAATAAGCCCTTTCTGATCCCTCTAGCACACCGCTAAAACTACAGTAGTGTATTAGGTGCTATGGAATTGCGTTAAGTGATGTGGTAATGTGTTAGGTGATGTGGTAGTGCGTTAAGTGATGTGGTAGTGTGTTAAGTGATGTGGTAGTGTGTTAAGTGATGTGGTAGTGTGTTAAGTGATGTGGTAGTGTGTTAAATGATGTGGTAGTGTGTTAAGTGATGTGGTAGTGTGTTAAGTGATGTGGTAGTGTGTAAGGTGATGTAGTATTGTGTTAAGTGATGTGGTAGTGTATTAAGTGATGTAGTAGTGTGTTAAGTGATGTGGTATTGTGTTAAGTGATGTGATAGTGTGTTAAGTGATACGGTATTGTGTTAAGTGATGTGGTAGTGTATTTAGTGATGTTGTAGTGTGTTAAGTGATGTGGTAGTGTGTTAAGTGATATGGTATTGTGTTAAGTGATGTGGTGGTGTGTTAAGTGATGTGGTAGTGTGTTAAGTGATTTAGTAGTGTGTTATGAGTTGTGGAAATATATATGTGGTGGTGTGCGTGTGCTGGTTGTAATGGTACCGGTATGTGAAGAAAGTGTGGTAGCGTCTGGTAGGTGTAGCAGTCTGGTGGGATGTTTTAGTAGTGTGGTATGATGGTATGATGGTTTGGTAGGATGGTGTGGTAGTTGTGTGGCAGGATGATAGGCAACCTGGTAGGATGGTGTGGTAGTGTGGTAAGGTGGTGTGGTATTGTGGTAGGGCGGTGTGGCAATGTGAAAGGGTGGTGTGACTGTCAGGTAGGATGGTGTGGTAGGGTGATCTGGTGATGTGGTAGGGTGGTCTGGTGGTCTGGTAGGGTGGTGTGGTAGGGTGGTCTGGTGGTCCGGTAGGGTAGTGTGGTTGGATGATACGGTTGTGTTGTACGATAATGTGGTAGTGTGGTAGGATGGTGTGGTAGTGTGGTAGGATGATGTAATGTGGTGGGATGGTTTGGTAGGGTAGTGTGATAGGATGATGTGGTAGTGTGGCAGAGTGGTGTGGTAGTGAGGAAGAATGGTGTGGTGGTGTGGTAGTGTGGTGTGATAGGATGGTGTGGTGGTGCGGTAGGATGGTGTGGTAGTGTGGTAAGATGGTGTGGTGGTGTGGTAGGATGGTGTGGTGGTGAGGTAGGATGGTGTGGTAGAGTGGTAAGATGGTGTGGCGGTGTGGTAGGATGGTGTGATGGTGTGGTAGGATGGTGTGGTGGTGTGGTAGGATGGTGTGGTAGTGTGGTAGGATGATGTGGTAGTATGGTAGGATGGTGTGGTAGTGTGGTAGGATGATGTGGTAGTGTGGTAGGATGGTGTGGTAGTGTGGTAGGATGGTGTGGTGGTGTGGTAGGATTGTGTGGTGGTGTGGTAGGATGGTGTGATAGTGTTGTAGGATGGTGTGGTAGTGTGGTAGGATGATGCGGTAGTGTGGTAAGATGGTATGGTAGTGTAGCAGGATGGTGTGGTAATGTGGCAAGATAGTGTGGTAATGTGGCAAGATAGTGTGGTAGGATGGTGTGGTAGTGTGGAAGTGATGTGGCGGTTGGTAGGGTGTTGTGGCAGAGTGGTAGGCTGGTAAGGCATTCTTGTAAGATGGTGTGGTAGGCTGGTGTGGCACTCTGGTAGGATGGTGTGGTAATTTTGGAGGATGGTGTGGTAGTGTGGTAGGGTGATGTGGCAGTCCGGCAGGATGGTGTGGTAATGTGGAAGAGTGGTGTGGTAGTCGGTGGGATGGTGTGGTAGTGTGGAAGAGTGGTGTGGCAGTTAGTAGGGTAGTGTGGTAGGATGATGTGGCATTCTGATAGGATGGTGTGGTAGTGTGGTAGGGTGGTGTGGCAGTCTGGTAGAATGGTAAGGTAGTGTGGTAGGGTGGTGTGGCGTTCTGGTAGGATGATGTGGTAGGGTGATGTGGCAGTCCGGTAGGATCGTGTGGTAATGTGGTAGGGTGGTGTGGTGGTTGCTGGGATGGTGTGGTAGTGTGATAGGATGGTGTGGTAATGTGGCAGGGTGGTGTAGCAGTCTGGTAGGATGGTGTTTTAATGTGGTAGGGTAGTGTGGTAGGATGGTGTGGTAATGTGGTGGGATGGTGTGGTAATGTGGCAGGGTGGTGTAGCAGTCTGGTAGGATGGTGTTGTAATGTGGTAGGGTGGTGTGGTAGTATGGTAGGATGGTGTTGTAATGTGGTAGGGTGGTCTGGTAGTATGGTGTTGTAATGTGGTAGGGTGGTATGGTAGGATGGTGTTGTAATGTGGTAGGGTGGTGTGGTAGGATGGTGTTGTAATGTGGTGGGATGGTGTGGTAGGATGGTGTTGTAATGTGGTAGGATGGTTGGTGTGGTAATGTGGCAGGGTGGTGTAGCAGTCTGGTAGGATGGTGTTGTAATGTGGTAGGGTGGTGTGGTAGTATGGTAGGATGGTGTTGTAATGTGGTAGAGTGGTGTGGTAGTATGGTAGGATGGTGTTGTAATATGGTAGGGTGGTGTGGTAGGATGGTGTTGTAATGTGGTGGGATGGTGTGGTAGAATGGTATTGTAATGTGGTAGGGTGGTGTGGTAGTATGGTAGGATGGTGTTGTAATGTGGTAAGGTGGTGTGGTAGTATGGTAGGATGGTGTGGTAATGTGGCAGATTGGTAAGTCTGGTAGGATGGTGTTGTAATGTTGTAGGGTGGTGTGGTAGTATGGTGTTGTAATGTGGTTGGGTGGTGTTGTAGTATGGTAGGATGGTGGTGTAATGTGGTAAGGTGGCGTGGTAGTATGGTAGGATGGTGGTGTAATGTGGTAGGGTGGTGTGGTAGTATGGTAGGATGGTGGTGTAATGTGGCAGGTTGGTGTAGAAGTCTGGTAGGATGGTGTTGTAATGTGGTAAGGTGGTGTGGTGGTATGGTAGGATGGTGTTGTAATGTGGTAAGGTGGTGTGGTGGTATGGTAGGATGGTGTTGTAATGTGGTAAGGTGGTGTGGTGGTATGGTAGGATGGTGTTGTAATGTGGTAAGGTGGTGTGATAGTATGGTAGGATGGTGTAGTCTGGAAGGGTTGTGTTGTACTGTGCTAGGGTGGTGTGGTAGTGGTGTGTGGTAGGTGCGGTAGTTTCGTAGAGCTGTATGAGAATTTGGTAGTTTAGTGTGGTAGGGTGGCAGTGTGGTAGGGTGGCAGTGTGGTAGGGTGGTGTGGTTGTGTACGAAATATCCTTGGCGTGGCAGTGTGATAGGCATGGCAGTGTGGTAGCATATGGTAGGCGTGGCAGTATGGTAGGGTGGTGTGGCAATATATGGTAGGCGTGGCGGTGTGGTAGGGTGGTGTGGTAGTATATGGTAGGCGTGGCAGTGCGGTAGGGTGGTGTGGTAGTATATGGAAGGCGTGGCAGTGTGGTAGGGTGGTGTGGTAGTATATGGTAGGCGTGGCAGTGTGGTAGGATGGTGTGGTGGTGTATGGTAGGCGTGGCGGTGTGGTAGGGTGGTGTGGTAGTATATGGTAGACGTGGCAGTGTGGCAGGGAGGTGTGGTAGTATATGGTAGGCGTGGCAATGTGGTAGGATGGTGTGGTAGTATATGGTAGGCGTGGCAGTGTGCTAGGGTGGTGTGGTAGTACGAGTATATGGTAGGCATGGTGGGGTTGTGTGGTAGTATATGGTAGGCGTGGCAGTGTGGTAGGGTGGTGTGGTTGTGTATGGTAGGCGTGGCAGTGTGGTAGGGTGGTGTGGTAGTATATGGTAGGCGTGGCAGTGTGGTAGGGTGGTGTGGTAGTGTATGGTAGTTGTGGCAGTGTGGTAGGGTGGTGTGGTAGTGCGAGTATATGGTAGGCATGGTGGGGTTGTGTGGTAGTATATGGTAGGCGTGGCAGTGTGGTAGGGTGGTGTGGTTGTGTATGGTAGGCGTGGCAGTGTGGTAGGGTGGTGTGGTAGTATATGGTAGGCGTGGCAGTGTGGTAGGGTGGTGTGGTAGTATATGGTAGGCGTGGCAGTGTGGTAGGGTGGTGTGGTAGTGTATGGTAGTTGTGGCAGTGTGGTAGGGTGGTGTGGTAGTGTATGGTAGGCGTGGCAGTGTGGTAGGGTGGTGTGGTAGTGTATGGTAGTTGTGGCAGTGTGGTAGGGTGGTGTGGTAGTGTATGGTAGGCGTGGCAGTGTGGTAGGGTGGTGTGGTAGTGTATGGTAGGTGTGGCAGTGTGGTAGAGTGGTGTGGTAGTGTATGGTAGGCGTGGCAGTGTGGTAGGGTGGTGTGGTAGTGTATGGTAGGCATGGTAGGGTGGTGTGGTCGCGTGGGAGGGTGATGTGATTGTTTATTTAAAAACAAAAAATCGCTTCAATTAATTCGCTGTTTTACGTATCTGAAAACTTTATAAACACTTTCTTGGGTGATGTTTACGGGAGACTCATTTTTCCAGTCTTTGATACTTAAAGTTCTTTCCTGTAGAGTATGTTGCCTCCCTTTCCTCTCAATTTAAACTTACCAAGTTAGTTTGAAGCCGACTCAAGTATTTTACTTAAAACCACTTAGATTACGATCCTCAGTGTCGTCTCTCTTCATGTGGAAGGTATTCGACCCTCCCAGTCCTGCCCTTGAGTACAATGACGCCTTAAATAACGTATTCTTTCTGTCGCCAGACATACTGAATCATCTGAGGGAAGATCTCTCGAATGACAGAGGGTAAATAAGTTTTACGCTCATTCAGGTGCTGGAGAGGGAAGCTTTCACGTGATGGCACCGATTTAACTGTGTTACTCCAATTCCTGGTGTACTATACAAATGTCCCCCAACTACTTCTCTATCCACCGGAAGGAGGATGGTGGACTAAATAAGGACAATTTATGCCTGTAGTCCACTGGGTTCACATTTCGGAAGAGCTCTCTTCTTCCTCCTCCTCCTCCTCCTCCTCTGTGTGATACATGTGTGTGGTGCCTGGCTACTGAAAGCCAACCAGGGGAAGAGTTTAAGGTGGGTGTTGACAGTATTTCCTCACCTCACCCACTGGTACTTCTCTCCCCCACCTTACTTCCTCAATGTACCACTTTCCCATCACATTTCTCAACCCTATCCCAAAGCCTCACCCCCTCACTTTCCCGTTCTTCCATCATTTTCCACTTGATCTTTTCCTCCTCAACTCACTCCCACACTCTGGCACCCTTCCTCTGTTTACCTCCCTCGTCCCATCTCTTGATCTCTCTCTGCCTCTGCCCCACTCCACTCGCTCACCACCCATCAGCACTGTCCCGTCACTTGCCATTGTTTTCCTCATTGACTGTCTGGCTCTTCAAGTTCTACTCCTTTATCCTTCTCCCTCTCTCTCTGACCCTCTTCCTAAGCTCATTACAACACCTCCACTCCTCTCACCTCCCTTCATATTCCCTTGACAAGCATTACGTAATCTAAAAGCTGATTAACTCTGCTCTCTCTCCCACCATACTTTCTTTATATATCCTTACGCCACACCACTTGTTTATACCGTCTTCTGACACCTGTTTATGTGCTTTCTTCACACTTGTTTTTATTACTTCATTACACCTTCTCTTTTATAAACTTCTTACACCTTCTATTTATATAATATCTTTAAACCTTTAAACCAGTTTGTATAATCTCCACACACCCTCTGTTTGCATTATCTCTTTACACCCGTTTGAATAATCTCTTCACACCTTCTGTATATATTCTCTCCTCATACCTGCTGCTTATATTCTCCTTTCAAATTATCTCTTTCCTTTCCATTTACTCTCTTTATTTTATTTTGCTCTCAACTTCCCTTTCCTTTTCATTGTCTAAGCTTCGTCAACCCGCTGTATCTGGTTCTGGCAGGCGATAGACAATTTTATTCCTCTTGAGTGAGACGGGTTCGAGCTGTTGGGATTAAAAACATTATCATTAATCTTTTTTATTTTTTTTCCTATACTCTCCATGTCCCTATCGCATACTATGTCAAGTTTCTTTTTCCCGTCTTAGCTCTTTTGTGTATTCTGTTGCGACTAGCACTGTTGTTTCATTTTTTCATCTTCGTTCTGTTCTCCCTTCTTTTCCTCCTTTTCATTATTTTTCTTTTTCCCTGCTTTGCTCGTGGTATATTCAGTTTTCTTTACGCGCACTGTCTGCCTCCTTTTTGCTGTATTTATCTTCATCCTCTAATTCCAATTGCATTCCCCTCTTGATCCTCAATTCTCTTTCCCTGTACGTTGTTGGCATGTCGCGCTTTTTCCTATTTACCCACCCAGTCTTGTCGACCTTACTAACATTTCCTATATATGTTTTCCCCTCTCCACTCTCGTTATTTTTGTTATCCTCGCACTCTTTTCCTTACTCCTATTATTCTCACTTCTTTTAGTTTCCGTAGTTCCGTAAACCGTTCACTGGAATTCTTTCTTCAGTCTTATTTCCCATTGTCTTCCCTCTTATATTCTTTCTGTACTCATAATGTCTTTTCGTTTTCCTTTCATATTTCTCTTATTTTATTTACTCTAGTTCTTTTTCTCAGTTTATCATCATTTGTACCTTCACTCTTCTTCATTCACCTTCATTTCTTGTTACTGCGTTCATCTCCTGCACCATCCATCACTCTCACCTCAGTCTCTCACATTTATTCTTCATTCGCTTCCTATCTTGCTTCATTTCTTTCATTAAACACTTTCTTTCCCTTACAGTTCCCGTCACCATCTGTCACCTACTCCTCTCCATTTATTGAGTCCTCCTCGCACGTTCCATTCACGATCAGTCATTAAATAGCCTACTCATTTCTTCTCTCACTTTCCACCATCTGTCACTTTCCACCATCTGTCACCATTTATCCGTGTCACTTTTCTCCATTCACCCATTTCTCCTCTCACATTCCTTCCACCATTTGTCACTTATCCCCATCACTCTTCTCCATTCTCTCTTGTATTTTCTTCAGGTGTCCTCCTCTCATAACATTAATATCTTTCTCACTGCTCCTCCTCTACCTCTGCCCTCCCTTCACTCACCTCTTCCATGTCTTTCTCCCCTCTGTCTTCAATGCCTCTCTCAACTCTTAATCTGCTGTGGTCCCCCTCCATCCATCACCTTGGCCTGTCCACGTCGCAGTGTGTTGCGTTGGTGGCGGCTGTAACACCATCAGCCACAATGAACTGTTAACTCCTTGACTACGGTGACGTCCTTTTGTAGTTTATTCTTGCTGCCACTGGACGACTTTGTTCATAATAGAAGAGCCTCATGGTAGTCTCTCGTAAATGTAATCATCTGGAGATAGCAGTAATTAAAAAAAAATGGTCACCGTACTGAAGTTGTTAAAGAATAAAGTGACCTAGCCCTCAGACACGTTTTATGGCCAACAAATCCTCTCGCGTCCCTCGGTAATACCACTGCTAAATGAACAAGCGACGCCAGTTTCCTTATAATATCTGTTTTTACCACGCTCTGTCCTTCCCCCTCCCCCCTGCCCCACCATCACAACCACCACCTCCTTGGGGAACCATCAGCCTCGCTCTGATCACCTCAATCCTCGCCTTCTTCACTGCCGCCAACTTCCTCCCGCCCAGATGTCATCAGCCATATACTTCATTATTGTACTGCTGTGTCCTCCGAAGCTGAATTTTTTTCCCTTTTTTTTCCTTCTGTTGTCATGTCTCGTTCAATTATTTCCCTTTCCGTTTGGTGTGTCTCTCTTGCTCACTCGTCTGTTTCAGGTACTCCTAAATCCTCCCGCATAGATAACCTCAGTACATTCACAGCCAAACACTTTAATAATATACTGCATACATATCAGTAACATACTCCCATCTTCCCTGAGTTTGATCTGTTCTCTAGTCCTTTAATCTGAGTTTTTTACCCCTTGCTCCCTTGTCCACTTATTTCTTCTTGTCTGAACTATATCTCTGATCCATTCCTGTCTGGTTCATACATTTCCATTCCCCTGCACAGATAACCTCAATACATTTCCAGCAAAACATTTCAATATTTTCTCTAATATCCCATCAAACTGATTTAATCTCTGTACCTTTTTATTAGAGTATTATCCCTTCTGCTCTCCCGTTAAGCTCAGTGATTTCCTCTGGTCTGAATTATATCCCTCATCCTTTTCTTCTCTGGTTTAGTTATTTCCAATTCCCCCGCACAGATAGCCTCAATATTTCACCCACAGGCACGTCAATATTTTACTATTGTTTCCACTCGAAGCTGATATATTTCTTTTTCCTTTGGTCTGAAGTGTATCCGTCTTTCTCTTTACTCATCTTATCCAGTTGAATCACTTCAGCACGATGACGTATTTTTGTAGTTTAATCCTGCTATCTCCAGACAGTATTCATCCGCTCAGGGCAGACATTTGGAATTGGAGGAGTTAATTACAGCTTCATCAACCACTTTCCTACTGAATCCTTTCCTAAGTTAAACAGAATCTCTGGTAGAATCAAGAGTGAATATATAAAATGTGAAGGGAGTCAAGGGAGTAAGTTCAGTGTTATTCATATATCCTCCTCGACTTGACTATCAATTATTTCCCTTGCCTTTAGTCTGAATTATATCCCCGGTGTCACGTGCTGAGATTGCAGCCGTGCTGAGATTACGTGGTGGTGTTTCGGCCCCATATTATTATGTTGTGACAGTTCTACCTAATTACATTAATATGCTTGCCTGTGCCCTAACGCGGTGTTTATTAACACAGCAGCATGTGAGAGGAGTTCAACCCAGTGAGTTTGGTGTTGTCTATCTATTTATCTATCTATACCCCGACGCCCTAATCCCACAAAGGGTGGCCGCAGACAAAACGCCTCCAAGTCGCTCTGTCAACCACCATTTGACTACCCTCCCCCCAACTCACCCCCCCTCCCTCATATACCTCTCAACTCCATCCCTCCACCTCATCCTCGGTCTACCCCTCCCTCTCCCTCCCTCCACCTCACCTACATACACCCTCTTAATCAGTCTTTCATTCTTCATTCTCTTCACATGTCCAAACCACCTCAGCGTAATTCTCCTAAACTTCTCAACCACATCCACATCCACCCCACAACGTTCCTTCACTTCTTCATTTGTCAACCTGTCCCTCCACATCACTCCACATGCTCCTCTCAAGTAACTCATTTCCACTGCTCCCACTCTTGACTTGTTCCCCTCTTGCAAGGTCCATGCCTCGCTTCCATACGTCAGGGTAGGGATCACAATACTATCATGCAGTGACTTCTTAACTTCCATACTCACCTCCCTATTTCTCATCACTGCTTTCATTGTGCCAACAACCTTCCTTCCCTGCTGTACCCTTTCACGCACTTCATCCTCCAAAGTTCCATCCTTACTCATCACACTACCCAAGTACTTGAATGCACTCACATTCTCCATGTCCTCACCATCCAACCTCACTGCACACTCTGTGATTTCATTCCTCTCAAACACCAGAACTTTACTTTTGTTTACATTAACTTTTAGATTCCTCCTCCTACACACTGTCCCAAATTCATTCACCAAACCTTGTAACTCCCATTCATCTTCACTCAACAATACTGTATCATCAGCAAACAGCAACACCGCAATCTTCCAAATCTCACCCTCATTCATTAGAGCCACCCCCACATCCACTGCCCTACCTTGCACCTCCTTTACAACCCCATCCATGTATATATTAAACAGCCATGGAGACATCACACAACCCTGTTTCAGTCCCACATTGAGATCAAAGAACTCACTCAGCTCACCATCCACTCGCACCGTAGCCCTTGCTCCCTCGTACATACTCTTCATAGCACTCACAATTTCCCCTCCACTCCATATATTCTTAATACCTTCCACATACCTTGCCTATCTATTCTGTCATAAGCTTTCTCCAAGTCCATGAAGGCAGCATACACTTTCCTTCCCTTCTCTAGATACTTCTTCACTAAACATCTTAGAACAAATACCTGATCTACACACCCTTTTCTCTTCCTAAATCCCCCTTGTTCTTCTCCAAGTAGCTCCTCTGTCATATGCCTAACCCTATCAATGAGTATTCTACCATATATTTTACCAGTCACACTCAGAAGGCAAATACCCCTATGGTTACCACATGCTTCTCTCTCCCCTTTTCCTTTGTATAAAGGAACAATTATACCTGATTTCCAGTCCTCTGGAACCCTTCCCTCTTCCCAAGCCAATCTACACAACTTCCATATCCACTCCACAACAATCTCACCCCCATACCTAAGCATTTCACCACACAGTCCATCAATTCCTGGGGCCTTTCCCAACTTTATCTCCTTCATCGCTTCCACTACTTCCGCCCTGCTGATCTCTTCCTCCCTCCTCTCATCTCTTCTTCTCCCAGCCATTCCCCAACCACTTATACTCGCACTGCTCTCACTCTCTACATTCAACAAATCCTCAAAGTGCTCCTTCCATCTCCTCAATTTCTCTCTCTTCTCCACCAACAATCTATTATTCCTATCTTTCACTCCCCTACTATTTCCCCTTTCACACTGCCTTACTTTCTTTACCTCCTTCCAAAACAATTTCTTACTGTCCCTCCATTTTACACTCAGATTCCTCCCAAACTCTTCATCCGCTTTCTTCGTACTCTCCTTCACCAGTCTCTTAACCTCCCTTCTCCTGCTCACATATACCTCTCTCTTCTCTCTCTTATCATCTCCATTACCTCTACTCGCTAACCATTCACTATATGCCTTCTTCTTTTGTTCCACAGCTCGTTTCACCTCATCATTCCACCATGCTGTCCCTTGCACACCCTTGCATCTCCTCCTCACTCCACAACCCGCCTCACACGCTGCGCCTATCTCTTTCGCGAATATCTTACATACGTCTTCCACCCCTTCAAAATGTCAAAAAATATTAGGTTAGGTTAGGTTAGGTGTCCGAATAAGAAGGGGCTGAAACAGCACTACATAATCTCAGCACGGCTGTAGTAATAGCACAAAGCACCGGTGATATCCTGTGGGTGTTATTTCTCCTGGTCTAATTTTCCACTTCATTATGCTTATTCCCTCTGACTTTCTCCTTTCTCAAGTGTTGTTTTAAAAGTGTCAGTTCGAGCAAAATACAATCACCTTCAAATTCGGATTCGATTTCTGTCGTTTCCTCCTATCATAATTTTGCATCTTTATAGTACTCTGTTTTTACCACTAGCTTCCTGGATTCCCAGTTTGTTCTTATATAATTATAGTTGTAATTCCTGTCCCTTTGGAAGTCAAATTGTCTGCTGTGCTTTACATTTCCTTCTCCCATCCTGATTATCTTTATACACATTTATTAGTCAGACCAAAGCCCACCTTTTATCATATATTTTTGTTCTTATCTTATTCTGGCCTGTTCAGTCTCAAATATTTCTCATCTCTTTTCTTCTGATTCAGTTCTTACAATGTATTTTGTAGTCCTACCAAATCCCACTTGTCTGTATATCATTACCGGTAGTTATATCAAAGATATTGTGTCATCTTTTTTACCTTGTGAAAACCAATTCTCTAATATTTACAGCCATGTAATAGTCAGTAAATATCTTTAGATCTATCATATGCTGATTTATATATTTTAATTTGCAAACCTCACAACTTATATATATATATATATATATATATATATATATATATATATATATATATATATATATATATATATATATATATATATATATTGTTGCATAGCCTATGATTTCATCATCCTTTGTGTAATTTTAGTATGATTTCATCATCCTTTGTGTAATTTTAACGCACAGTATGCTGCATGTTTGATCACGAGCGTGTTCTGCCTCAGTCCCCCCCTTCTACCGTTATAGTAGAGTAAGTCGTCCTTTCTGTTATTCAGTGCGGGATTGTCAACTCTTTGTCCCCATGGCTTCATTTGCGCATCCTTCTTACAAGTTGTATCAAGCTCTGCTGGCCCCTATATAATGAGCTCAGTCTCTGCATCATTGCCACTTAGATCTGTTCCTCATTTTGTTCACATCTCTGTCCTCCCCTGTACAGTTATTGTTGTGAGTGCTCAGGAAGTCTCCAACCATCTAGCAGCTGTGTAATTTGAGTATAACTGTTATTGCATTTTTTCCTTGTACTGTATAGCATAAGGTGTTGATTTGTAGGCCTAGTGAGGTTTTTTTGTAATTTATGTGGGATTCATTTTGTCAGCCAGTTTTAATATTATTTTGTATCTGTAATAATTTATCTTGCATTAACTGAGCATTACCCAGTGTATTTTCATTTTATCAGGGCTGACTTAGGTAAATTTACTCTTGCTAATTTCATGTTAATAGAGGTTATTGCAGTTAACCATATATTTAACCTGTTTTTTGCCATTACGTTATCCTTATGAGTCCTGAATGTTTTGTTGTTAGTTTGAGCATTAAACTTTAACTTGTAATTTTACCTAACTCTTTTGTTTTGAACCTGGAACTTTACGGGACAGCAGTGATTTTTAGTATTTTCACTTAAAGTGTACATTATCTTTCTCTGTTCCGTAACATAAATTTGGCGACCTCATATCAGGATATTCAGGATATTATCATAAGGATATTGCTTGATATTTTGTGACTGTTACTTATTCATGATGTCTACTATTACTACACTTGATGAAGCCAAAGATTTTTTGTCAAATGTGCAAACAGTGTTGGATGTAGAAAACAGAACAAAGAATGAACTTAAGCTTGTTGCTCAACAACTGGGAATTGCTGTTCGCTCTCATCATTCTAAAGATCAAATTGTTGGCATGATTAATAAAAGCTTGTTTAATGTAACTCCTCCAAATGAGCAAACGCAGATTGAATTAGCTAAGTTACAGCTAGCCCTGCAGGAGGCTCGTGTTAAGGAGGCTGAATTTCAAGCACGTGCTAAGGAGGCTGAGTCTCAGGCTAAGGAGGCGGAGTCTCATGCTAAGGAGGCGGAGTCTCAGGCTCGTATTCAGGAGGCTGAATTTCAAGCAAATGCTAAGGAGGCGGAGTCTCAGGCTCGTATTCAGGAGGCTGAATTTCTGGCAAATGCTCGTATTCAAGAGGCACAGGTACAGGCTCAGGCACAAATTGAACTTGCTAGGATTCAGGCAGACCATGAGTATCGCATGAAACAAGGTGGAACTGGATCATCTAGCTCTGATGATTTTGATGTGGCTAAAAATGTTAAACTTCTCCCTCCTTTTAATGAATCTGATTTAACAAAGTATTTTCAGTTGTTTGAGAGGGTAGCTACAGGTTTTAATTGGCCCAAAAAGTATTGGCCAGTACTCCTTCAAACTGTTCTCACCGGTAAAGCTCAAGTAACTTATGCATCTTTGCCTCAGGATCAATCTGATAATTATTGATGTAGTTAAGAGCTTGATTCTTAAGGCCTATGAGCTTGTTCCTGAAGCTTATAGAGTAAAATTTAGGACAACTTACAAGCAAGATAAGCAATCCCATGTTGAGTATGCAAAAATCAAAGAAGATCTGTTAGAGCAGTGGTTAAATTCTAAGAATGTGGATTCTGATTTTGGTAAATTTAAGCAGATGATTTTGCTGGAGGACTTCAAAAGGTGTATATATAAAGATGTAAGCCTATATCTTGATGAGAGAAGAATAGATAATTTGTCTGATGCTGCAGTTTTAGCTGATGAATATGTTCTCACTCACAAGAGATATTCTAAAGAAAAAGGGAAAGCTGAGAGAAGTACGTTGCCTCTACTCAGAGTATAACAGGAAAGAGAATAAAGATGATGTTTCTCAGGAAGTAAATACCAGCTTCACCTCTAGATTTCAGAAAAGTAAAAGTACTTATTGTAGTAAGCTTGGTCATACTACGGAGAGATGTTTCAGAAGACAGCATGATGTGAACAAAAAGGAGTCTTTAAATATTCAGTCAATTGGTCTAGTGTCCACTCTTGAGAGTTCCCAGAATTCTTTAACTGAGTTAACTGAACCTGCTTTGAGGGGTAACTTAAATTCTCATGATGGAGCTCCTCTTTTGAGCAGTAACGTGGGTGACACTCTCAAGAGTTCATGTGCTAATTTCCTGTCTGATGGTTTTGTCAGTCCTCTGGACAGTAATGACAGGAAATCAGTTAAAATATATCGTGATACAGGTGCTTGCCAATCCCTTATGCTGACCAGTGTTCTAGGCTCTAATGTTAATTCCTCTGATGAAACTGTAATCTTACAAGGTGTAGGGAATAATTACTTCTCTGTCCCTCTGTGCGGAGTGAATTTAGAGTCTGGTTTTGTTAATGGTTCCGTTATGGTTGGGTTGGTTGAGACACTCCCAATGTCAGGTGTAACTTTCTTACTTGGAAATGATATTGGTGGAAGTCAAGTGTGTCCAGCTCCTCAGTTGTCTAGTGAGCCAGTGGCTGCGTCCCAGGATTGTGATGTCCCTGATGTGTTCCCTGCATGTGCTGTCACTAGGGCTAAGTCTAAAGTTACTGGTGATTTAGAGGATAATGATGATGATGATGTTATCCTAGCTGACACTTTTCTTGCTAATTTGGACCACTCACCAGATGAGGCAGTACCCCGTAGTGTTGATAATTTGTCTCGTCAAGAGTTGGTTGAGTTGCAGGTTGCTGACCCTGAGTTGAAAGGTCTAGCTAACTCTGCTTGCAGTGAGGAAGAGTCAGCTGGTGCTTCTACTTGTTATTATATAAAGTCAGGAGTACTTATGAGGAAGTGGAGACCCCCAACAGCATCAGCCGACTGTGAATGGGAGGTTGTACATCAAGTTGTCATCCCTCGTGTTTGTAGGCAGGATATCATTAGAGTGGCTCATGATTCCAGTTTGGCAGGACACCTTGGAGTGAGGAAGACTGTGGCACGCATTTTGAAACACTTCTTCTGGCCAGGTATCTTCAGGGATGTTTCCTGGTATTGTAAGTCTTGTCACACCTGTCAAGTTGTGGGGAAGTGTAATCAGACCGAAAAGGTTGCACCTCTAGTTCCCATTCCTCCTTTTGAGGCGCCTTTCACCCGTGTGTTGGTGGATATTGTGGGCCCTCTTCCTAAGACTTCTTCAGGATTTTCTTATGTGTTGACCCTGATTGATATGGCTACTCGTTATCCTGAAGTCATTCCACTTAGAAATATCTCAGCAAAGAACGTGGTTAAGGAAATGCTAGGGTTCTTCACAAAGTTTGGTCTGCCCAAGGAGGTACAGTCAGACCGGGGAAGTAATTTCATGTCAAATGTTTTCAAGCAGTCTCTGAAAGAGTTGGGCATCACCCAGATCACGTCTTCAGCTTACCATCCCCAGACCCAAGGAGCGTTGGAGAGATATCATCAAACATTCAAATCAATGCTCAAGAAATACTGTTTGGAACATCAGAAAGACTGGGATAAAGGTCTTCCATTCGTCGTATTTGCCGCAAGAGAATCTCCAAATGAATCACTGGGCTTCTCACCTTTTGAACTACTGTTTGGCCATGAAGTAAGAGGACCCCTTAAGTTACTCAAGGAATGCTGGCTCTCGGAGGAAGATGACGTCAACCTGCTGGCGTATGTGATGAAGTTCAAAGAACGGCTGTCCACTGCTTTACAACTGGCGAGAGAGAATTTAGGAGCTGCTCAGGAGAAGATGAAGACTTGGTATGACAAGAAGTCCAGGTTACGCCACTTTCAGCCAGGAGATCAGGTTTTGATTCTGCTACTGGTTCATGGGCAACCTCTTCAAGCCAAGTTTAGTGGTCCTTATTTCGTGGAGAAGAAACTCAGTGATGTCAACTATGTCATCGCCACACCAGATCGTAGAAAGAACAAGCAACTTTGTCACATCAACATGCTAAAGTTATATCACAGGCGGGACGAAAATAATCCAGTCTGCACTGTAGCTGTTCCACCCGAGTCTGCAAGTGAAGCTCTCCCATGCAGTATGAGCCTGAGTGATAGTTTGGGGAAGAATCCTGATATCATGAATGATCTCCAGACTAAGCTTTCTCATCTACCTCCCGAGGAAAGGCAGGAGTTTTCGGCATTACTGCAGGAGTACCTGCAAGTGTTCCGTGCCACTCCAGGAAGAACCACTGTGTTGATGCATGATGTCGATGTTGGAGACGCAAAGCCAATTAAACTGCCTCCTTACCGTGTGAACCCAGTGAAAGTTCCTCTCATCCAGAAGGAGCTTGGCTACCTGTTGGACCACAAGATGATTGAGCCCTGTCAGAGCGAGTGGAGTTCTCCTGTCACTCTAGTCCCTAAGCCAGGCGGGTCACAGCGGCTTTGCATCGACTACAGACGTGTTAATCAGATAACTAAAACAGACACTTACCCTCTCCCTCGTGTGGAAGATTGCATAGACAAGATCGGAAAGGCTAGGTACATAAGTAAGTTTGATTTGTTAAAGGGATACTGGCAAGTACCTATGACTGAATGTGCTAGGGAGATCTCATGTTTTGTAACACTAGGAAAGACTTTTGCATGTTCTGTAATGCCATATTCAGATTGTTTTAGAGTAATAAGAAATTTCCTTTGTAAATTTCTTTTTTCTTTGTGGGGAGGTGTTACATAGCCTATGATTTCATCATCCTTTGTGTAATTTTAACGCACAGTATGCTGCATGTTTGATCACGAGCGTGTTCTGCCTCAGTCCCCCCCTTCTACCGTTATAGCAGAGTAAGTCGTCCTTTCTGTTATTCAGTGCGGGATTGTCAACTCTTTGTCCCCATGGCTTCATTTGTGTGTCCTTCTTACAAGTTGTATCAAGCTCTGCTGGCCCCTATATAATGAGCTCAGTCTCTGCATCATTGCCACTTAGATCTGCTCCTCATTTTGTTCACATCTCTGTCCTCCCCTGTACAGTTATTGTTGTGAGTGCTCAGAAAGTCTCCAACCATCTAGCAGCTGTGTAATTTGAGTATAACTGTTATTGCATTTTTTTCCTTGTACTGTACAGCATAAGGTGTTGATTTGTAGGCCTAGTGAGTTTTTTTTTTTTGTAATTTATGTGGGATTCATTTTGTCAGCCAGTTTTAATATTATTTTGTATCTGTAATAATTTATCTTGCATTAACTGAGCATTACCCAGTGTATTTTCATTTTATCAGGGCTGACTTACTGTAGGTAAATTTACTCTTGTTAATTTCATGTTAATAGAGGCTATTGCAGTTAACCATATATTTAACCTGTTTTTTGCCATTACGTTATCCTTATGAGTCCTGAATGTTTTGTTGTTAGTTTGAGCATTAAACTTTAACTTGTAATTTTACCTAACTCTTTTGTTTTGAACCTGGAACTTTACGGGACAGCAGTGATTTTTAGTATTCTCACTTAAAGTGTACATTATCTTTCTCTGTTCCGTAACAATATATATATATATATATATATATATATATATATATATATATATATATATATATATATATATATATGTGGAGCCTCTGTGGTACAGTGGTAAAGTGTGCGTTTTCGTACAAGAAAGAACGAGGGTTTGCGCCCCGCCAGGATAATAAACACTGGGAGAATTCTTCCAGCCACGTACTGCTTTTGGCGGACATAAGGGGTGCTGTGGTTGAACCAGTGTCGCATACTATAAAGTATGCTTGCACCCAGTCGGCTTGCACGGGCCGATTACACTTGGTTCACAGACTACGCACACACCCAAAGCCACTCCAGCACTACAGTTACACTTACAAGCACTTCTCACCCTACATACAATCTCTACTAGACAGCCTAAGCCACTTGGTAGAGATACATAGGCCGTATCGTCCTCACTTCGGTCGGGATAGGCCGGTCCTGCAGTGGACACTCAAACGGCTGATGATTATATATATATATATATATATATATATATATATATATATATATATATATATATATCATCATCATCATCAGACGTTTGAGTATCCACTGCAGGACCGGCCTATCCCGACCGAAGTCGGCACGATACAGCCAATGTATCTCTACCAAGTGGCTTGAGAAGTACTTGTTATTGTAATTGTCGTGTTGGAGTGGCTTTGGATGTGTGTGTGTAGTCTGTGAACCAACTGTAATCGGCCCGCGCAAGCCGACTGAGTGCAAGCATACTTTATAGTATGCGACACTGGTTCAACCACAGCACCCCTGGTGTCCGCCAATGCAGTGCGTGGCCGGGTGAACACTCCCAAAGTTTATTACCTTGGCGGGGCGCGAACCCTGGCTCACCCGTGTACGAAACGCACACTCTACCATATATATATATATATATATATATATATATATATATATATATATATATATATATATATATATATATATATATATATATATATATATATATATATATATATCAATTCCTACTTTTCTTTATGTAGTATATTATTAGACCTATCAGCTCTCATTTTTTATTAAACATTTTTAACCTTATGAAATCCCACCTGCCTTTATGATTGCTATCAGACGCTACTGCTTGCATTACATTGGCCGCCACATCACACATGACTTTACTGGCCCCATAACACCACCACCATCAGGCCAGTACCAGAGGAAAGTGAACATTGTCTGCCCAGAGATGAAACTCTTGATAAACATGCAGCATTCATCTATTGTATGCTGTAAACTGCTGCCAGCACTGAATTACTGTATATCTGGAGTAGATCGAATGCCCCTACGACCACCAAGCGAGTTGAACATTATTCTTCTTGACATTATGGGAGGATTGGGTATTCTTAATAGGAACTGATATTTAAGAGTATCCGATATAAAATATGCGGTAGAAGACAACTATGTACTGTTACTCAGAGTATATATTTTACTTCCTCCCCCCCACCTTTAATACAGCTGTAAAAAGTTAGAGTATAATGTATTGCATATAAGCTGTTTGGATAATATTAAACATTACTAATCTGAATGTAAAATTAATCGCAAATAACGATATTGTAAATTTCAGTAAAAACAAATTTGATATAATTAGCGCAATCACTGGCGAGCAGCCACATATTCCCCAAGTTTCTCTAGAAAGTGTTAGAATATCGCCAAGTAGAAAACTCTGGAAAATCATGAGGAGAACTGTTAAATTTATAATCATGCCGGTCAGAGGTCCGTAAAAAATAATCATTAAATGGAAGGAACCGTACCTAGTGGAAAAAATGCTAACTTGCTAACTTTGCTTCATTAACCAGGCACAGCTCCACTGCGCAGGCGCAGGGTTAGTGTTTTGGCGGCTCTTGTCGGGTGTGTGCTGTGCACTCGGTGTTTGTGTAATAATATTATTCAGGCTTATCAGTGGACGCCTGTTAAACGTTTGAGACAACGGCTAAACCCTGTCTGTAAGCTGTGAAGACGTTCACCTTCCCTGGAGCCAAAATGATATCAGGGAAAGCAGAAATGGGCTGTGTTGTGGAGCGGCTGACAAGGTGAGTACGAGATGAGTTATATACTGTATACATATATATATATATATATATATATATATATATATATATATATATATATATATATATATACAGTTTCGGACAGTCTCGCCTCCTTGTTTAGGCGCATTTTGGCAAATGTACCGTTTACTTTGGGCAACAGAAAGATATTAAAGTTTATTTCTTGTGTTCCATACTTTTTTATTGCGTAAACGATTGTTTCATATTTTCATTCCCCTCATGTTTTATCCATTTTCCCCGACGCATGTTGATTCCTGGGCTTAATGGCGGACACTTGCAACTGACAAAATACTTTGCATCATTTCCCCTTTGTGATTCATTATATAACTCTAGTGTGTGGATTATATCCTCGACGAGTTATCCTAGTTCCTCAAGCTCTGTGAATACGTAGCCTCCTCTGATTGTAATCCGGTTAGGTAAGAGAAATAACTCGTTTTTATATTTGTATTGTGAGACCTATGTGAATTCCCCTTTTTGTAAATGAACCCTGGTTTCATTTTGTGTGTATGTTGCAGTGTAAAGTACTGTAAGTTGGTTTTGTTGTGAGCTTTACCTTACCCCTTTTGGTGATTAATTAGGGGTCAAGAGTGCACCGTAATATATGCGCCCATAACAACAACAACAACAACACACACACACACACACACACACACACACACACACACACACACACCGCTCGCTGGTGCAGTGGTAACGTTCTCGCTTGCCAACTGGTGAACGGGAGTTCGCGCCTCGCTCAGGTTGCGAAAAGTTTCACTGACGAAGTGGGTGGTTACTGTCCCCCTGGAGCAAGGGGACGGGTGTGTGCGTGTGTGAAGGTCACAGCCTTGCCCTTAGATCGGACTATATGAGCTCTCAGCTACCTTCCGGGAGGGTAAAAGCTGACGATCACGACCATCAAGTGATCCTGACCGACCCGGTGAATTACACTTCGCCTCTCCTTCTCCCTCACTTCCTCCCTCTCCTCCCCTCACATCTCTCAACTTCACCCTGTCTTTTAATTCGCCCTCACCCTTTCATTTAATTCCCCTTCCTCTCCCCACAATCCCCACATAGTCTTCTCTTTCAGACCCATATTCAACTCTTACAAAATTTTCCCGAGTCTCATCTTACACCCTCCTTCCCTTCCATTTTTATCATACTCCCTCCACATCTGTTTCCAGGGATCATTCGTCATTTTATCCCCATTTTTTTTCTCGGTCTTCCCTTTCCCTTACCCCCTCCCCTCCTCTCTCCATTCTTCCTAATGCTGGCTCTGTAGTCTTATTTTGTTTTCTGTCCATATCATTATTTTATGCCTCGTCACCATTCTCTCCATTTGTCTTAATCGCTTCAGAAGAATAACCCATTTTTCTTGTAAACAAAAGCGATGTATTTTTACTCGTTGTTGTTGTCTATGGAGACCTTAAAATTAGCCATTGCCGTACATATAACTGCTAATTATTACATCTTCCCTGCCACACTAATCACCACTATCGCAGCCCACTCCTCTCCGCCCACCCCACCCCTTCCTTACCCCTCCCTCCTTCCTTCATGTCATACTTCAGTGACATGCACCGTCCCACCACCAGCGTTGCCCCTCATACAGCACCCATCTTCAGTGTGTGTACTCGTCCCAGCCCCATCATTTCCCCTCACAGCGATCCCATTTACTCCATTATTATCATTACACTTTGTTTTTTTCTTCTCCACCCATGAGTTACACCATCCTGGCCTACTCACAGCACCCATCTTCACAGCAACATATACACCTTCCCCTGCATGACTCACCACCCATGACTTACACCATCCTGACCTACCCACAGCACCCATCTTCACAACAACATATACACCTTCCCCTCCATGCCTCACCACCTATGACTTACACCTTCCTGGCCTACTCACAACACCCATCTTCACAGCAACATATACACTTTCTTCTGCATGCCTTACCACCCATGACCTACATCTTCCTGGCGTACGCACAGCACCCATCTTCACAGCAACACAGCAACACTTTCCTCTGGAATTTCCAATTACACAGCGCCATATAATTCCGTCACGCCGACTCAGTTCGCCCACCCCAGCCTGTCCTGAGAGATCAGAACTGATATAGGCAACCGTATTAGGAAGTTTAACACTGCAGTGGCTTTCTTTATTATTATTATTTTTTTTTTTTTTATCATGCTTGCCAAGGCTTGAACTGATGCGATTTGTATTGACCTGAACTGGTCGGATTGGCCTCAAACGACCTGATATATATATATATATATATATATATATATATATATATATATATATATATATATATACAATATATATATATATATATATATATATATATATATATATATATATATATATATATATATATATATATATATATTTTAAATAACAGATCAGAGGAAGGAAAAACAAATGGGTAAAAAAAAAAAATCCATACACCAGATTACTGGTGTCCTCTGTTCATAAAATATCTGTAACAGTTAGACTTGAACAGTTGTGGGTTGAAATTTGGAGGAAAACAACTCTGGGGAAGCGAGTTCCAGAGAGATGCAGTTCGGGGAATAAAAGAATTCTGATAGGCAGAAGTTCTGCAGTATGGTTGAGTGACATTCCAGTCATGAGCGCTACCAGATGCCCGTGTAGCACGAGGGAAGGCATGGAGAGGTGGCACCATGGACGCAACTTCATCTGAGCATTTGCCAAAAAAATATCTGTAAAATAATGCAAGGGAGGCAGCATTCCTTCTTACTTGCAGGGGAGGTAGTTTTATGTAATGGCAGGGTTGTTAATGATTCTAACAGCTTTATTCTGAATTTTGTCTAGTTGTCTTAATGCAACCTCTCCACAACCATTCCACAAGGGTGAGCAATATTCAAGCTGAGAGCGCACATGACTCTTATAAATTATAGCTAACTGCTCATCGGCGAAGAAGTTACGGACTCTGTACAATAATCCAAGTTTCTTTGAGGCGGTTTTAGCAAGTGATCTGACATGAGAGGTCCAGCTGAGGGCAATGTTAAGTGAGACACCAAGAATTTCAAAACTTTTGGAGATGGAAATATTAGGAGCACTGAAGGTAATGTACGAATCTGGCAATATCTGTCTGTTAGTAAACTGTATATATTTAGTTTTACTAGCATTAAAAGAGACAAGGTTGTTTTGTCCCCATTCACTGATTGTAGATAGATCTTGATTTATGGAGATGTCTGTACTGAGTTGAGAGGTAGAGATATTAGACTTTGTAAATGGATGTCTGAGTGTGAATGAATTATGTAGTGTTGAGTCATCTGCATATGAGTGAATGGGATTGTGAGTGACAGATAAGAGATCATTAATATGAACCAGAAATAGGGTTGGCGCCAGAACTGATCCCTGCGGCACGCCGGCGTTAATTGAGCGGAAATTCGAATATACATCATCTACTTTTACTCTCACTTTCCTGTCACTAAGATAGGAAGAAATCAAAGGAACAAAAGATGTTAGTCCATAGCAAGGGAGTTTGGACAGCAGGGAACGGTGCCATACTCTGTCGAAAGCTTTAGAGATATCAAGAGCTACTGCATGAGTTTCTCCAAAAAGATCAATTGATTGATGGATGGTATGAGTTAAGAGATTGAGTATGTCAATGGTGGATCTTTCTTGGCGAAAACCGTATTGTCTATCACTAATTAAGTTGTTGGATTCAAGATGTTTAACAATATGCTTATTAATTAAAGTTTCAAATACCTTACCAAGAGAAGATGTGACAGCTATTGGTCTGTAATTGGAGGGGTCAGACGAACTTCCTTTCTTCGGAACTGGGTGGATATTGGCTTCTTTCCATGAAATTGGGAATAAAGAAGTACGTATGCATAGTCTGAATAATTTAGCTAGGACAGAGGCAAGTTCAGGGGAACACTTTTTCGAAACAATTGGCGGAATTCTATCTGGGCCTGGAGATTTGTTGGTAGGTAAATTGTCTAGGATGGATTTTACGTATCTTGTCTGTATTTTAAGTGGGGCAATTTCGGGAGAATCAAGTTCCAGTACTGAGACATTCTGGCTGGTATCATCTATGGTAGAGTTCTGGCAAAGGTACTAGCAAAGATATCTGCTTTCCCACGTGGGTCATTTGTAATAATGCCGTCTGAAGATTTAAGTGGGGGAATGGAAGATGACTTGTTAAAGTTATTATTGAAAGAATTAAGAGTTGACCAGAATATTCTATTGTCATTAGGGTTGTTAAGTAGTTTTGATGCTTGCTTTTGAAGAAAGTTTGATTTAGATAGATTTAATGCAGCTTTTGCATGATTTCTAGCAATTTTAAATTGGGAGAGTGATTCAGATGTTTTTGATTTTAAGTAAGAGTTATATGCTAATGACTTTTGGGCTGTTGCTCTGGCAGAATTGCCATCAAACCATTTTGGAGAGTTTGATCTTTTAGTGAATTGTTGATTTGGTATGAATAAATCCATACCAGCTAGTATTAAGTCGCAAATGTGGGACTGGGTAGAATTGAGATCACTAGAGAAGAAAGACTGCCATGGAATGTCAGCAAGATAATTTCTAAATCCATCCCAGTTTGCCCTATCAAAGTGCCATCGGGTCACCCTGACAGGTTCAGAATGGGGAGGTGTGGGAGGGTTAACTAATGAGGCTTTGATGAGATTGTGGTCAGAGGATCCAAGTGGTGACAGTACCTCTATCCTGTATTGATCTGGATTATTTGTCAAGAATAAATCCAAGAGATGGGCATTATGGTCAGGATTATCAGGTATTCTGGTTGGTTGCTTTACCAACTGGGTGAGATTAAACAATTCTGCAAACAGCTCGCATTCTAGACCAGCGTCGTCAGTCCGGGCAGAATGCAATAACCATTCAACATTGTGTATGTTAAAATCACCCAAAATGGTAATTTCATTGCCAAGGGCAAGGTCAAGGTTACTCAACTGAGTGGATATGGAATCAAATACACTGGGTTCCGAAGAAGCATTGGGGGAACGATAAACTACATAGATATATTTGGTAATGTTTTGGCAATTTAATTTATATAATGAGTAATCAAAACTGGATGAAGTGAAGTTTAAAATAGTGTCAACTGCATATTGGGATTTGATATAACAACAGTTGCCGCCCTTGTTACGAAAGTTTGTAAGATGGTAACCGGGAAAACAAAATGGAGATATATCGGTAGAGGGTGAGATTTGTGGTTCTGTGAGGAAAAGGGCCAAAGGGGATATGGACTGAAGGAAAAAATGAACCGAGTTTAAATTTGTGATAAGGCCGCGGATGTTGGTAAAGAATAAAGCCGCACCATCACCTCTTCGCCGGCGAGCATTCCCGGAAATAGCAACAGTCGCTGCCGGCACAGTCGCTTGATGGCGACCGGGAGGACCCTGTGCCTCCAGCCCTACCCTGCCGGTGGTGGCAATCCGAGGTACCACCTCATTTGATAATAAGATTGCAGTGGCCATTACTAAAGATGTGAATAGAAGGTGTGATATGTTATGCGCATGTAGTGTGGTGTAGACAGTTGAAGGTAGAGGTATTAGGAGAGCATGCTGGCCTACTCTCTGTGTAAATGAATGCACTGAAAATGTTCAGAAAAAGGAGATGGTCAGGATCAAGTCCTGAGGGCTGGTGAAACGGGAGCTCCAGTTCTCCCTATCACTAGCTTGCCATCAACCTCGGGAGTACTGCCCTGTTCGACTGGTGCTACAGTCTACTCCACGGTAAATACTAAATATGGGAAGGATAATATAGGAACAGTAAATGTAGGCAGAGACCACAGAATGGTGAAAAAGTCAGGAAATAGTACCGTTAGCTTCAGCAGATCTCAGGAGGGAGAAGGACAGACTGATTCAAAGGTAACAACCAAACTTTTTGCTGCGAGAGAGAAAAGAGTAGAATGTAGTTTACTAGCTAAGAATATGACCTTGCAGCTGATGGGTGAAGTTCAGTTACAGTACAAGACAAATGAGTGAACATTTGTAGATTACTAAACGAGGTAGTTCCACAAAGAGTAGGTAGGAAATTCCCGAACAGCGGCTGGAGTTCGCTCCGAGAGTCTCTGATGGAAAAGTTAACAAACCACGAACATAAGAAATGATACCGAAATAGCAGAGGAATTATACTTGGAGTCAGTTCAGGATACATATGTTACATGGTGTACACGGTGACTCCCAGCATTACATAGTAAGCTATTAAGAAAGTCTTGAAAGGATAAAGATCTTATTAAGCATATAGTGACTTTCCACTTAATGAACTAGCACTCAGCAGAGCTTTACGAAATGTTTAAAGATCAAAGAATACCCATAGCTATAGCCCTGACGGAAAAGGTGTCCTGTATATACTAGTTCACAGGAGAAAAAGACTCCCGAACTACTGCCTAGTAAGTCTTCTCTTTTTTGTGTACAGACTATAAAATCCTAAAATACCCAAATACTCTTGTACAATAATTGATTCAGTTTAACTTGGCAGGGATTTTCGCCCCCTTTCCAGCTCGTTTTTCGTAGTTCGGTGTTAAAACTCTACGTCCTTTTTAACGGCACTTCCTCGTGACCAGCCCCATGTTTCAGTGGGACTGTCTTGTTATAGCTCAGCATTCAAGATGGAGAGATGGCAGTTTTACGCCAGGTTAAAGTGAAAAGAGTGCTGATATATAGTTATAGACGCAAACCAGCCAAAAGAACAAGCCGGATTCCGCAATGGTTGTTCTGCTTCCCTTTTGTATCTCTGTTACCCTTGTCGCAATATTTTCTGCAGCCTCTCCCCCCATCTCTCTCTCTCTCTCTCTCTCTCTCTCTCACACACACACACACACACACACACACACACACACACACACACACACACATTTAAATAGTGATGTAACGTAAGTGGTCGTGGGTTTGCCTTCCCTTTCGAGAGTGATTAATAAGTCTGATAAGGTCGCTTCACCACGTATCCCACACCCGTATTGAAGTGTCCATGTCACCTGTAATGATTGTATCGAAGAAATTAGGCTGATTTACCTGGTTTATTATTACTTTAGATTTTTACCTACGTCGTGTATATGAGAACGTTGATTGCTATTTTTTTTTTTTTTTCGTTGTTGCTGGAGGAGTCTTTGAATGACAACCACTGCCACGTCAAAATCGTCCAGTCTACAACTCTCATCTTGACAGTGTATTGCCCCGCCTTGGTTCATTACCCACCATCATCCCAGTCCATCCCGCCCACTCCTTTCCATCCACCCAACCTCATTACTTGTCTCAGCATTTAAAGAGAAATGTGTGAATTACACCTTCCCACCACCAATGGCACTACACATCAAGCACCTAACTTCACAGGCTTTTCGTCTCATTAACTCTCCTCCTCTTACTGACTCCCTTCAACCTCTGTCTCTTCGCCGCACTGTTGCATCTTTATCTCTTTTCTATCGCTACTTTAATGGTCACTGCTCCTCTGAACTGTCTGCTTGCATTCCTCCACCTCTACGACGGGCGCGTAGCACCCGTCTGGCAGCAAACTCTCATCCCTTTTCTGTCCAACTCTCTAATGCAAGAGTTAACCGTTACTCCCAGTCTTTCATTTATGCAACAGGTCAACTCTGGAACTGTCTCCCTCTGTCTGTATTTCCTGCTGCCTATGATCTCCAGTCTTTCAAACGCAGTGTGTCCAGGCATCTCAAAATGATCGGATCTTGAATTTGGCTCTCTATTGTATTTTGTTTTTCTCTTGGAGGGAACTGTTACTGCGGGCCATGGCCTTTGGTTCCTTCTTCCTCGCATAAAAAAAAAAAAAAAAAAAAAAAACAGGGTTTCCTCATCCCTTCATGACCCACCGTCCACCACCATCCCAGCCACCCTTTTCTGCCCACCCCTCACTTCATCTACACTCCTCACATCGATCGAGTAATTGATTATGTTACCACGACCAACGCCACCTTCATAAAACTCCCATCTTTACAGGGTCTAGTCATCCAACCCAGCCCCATCACCCACCACCAAAAGGTGTCTACACAGGGTATCATCATCCCCTGGCAAGACCCCTAACTTCACCATGCCAGCCCATCCCACCCATTCCTTTGCCTGCAGCACAGACCACTGACGTCCACTTTACCGTCTTATCTACAAAATTTTGTACATCTTTACAGGGTATCCTTGCCTGGAGTGACTCATCCCAGCCATCCAGTCCATTCCTGTCCACCTACCCAGACCATTTCTGCTTTGTTGTGGTGAATATAGTAATAAAATTACTGCCCCGATTACCAACCGACGGATAAATCCGTAGCCTGTGTACAGCACTTCACAGTAGTTCACGGTACTTCGCCCGCAGTACCCAACCACCCAGTGTTATTTAAGGGTTATGTTTTCTACATTTTAACATATTCTGTTTTGTGTCAGCATGTTCTCTTTTTAGGGATGGTGTATAGGTGGAGTGGGAGTGCTGTTAGTGTTTTGTAGTGGCAAGGACACAGCACCTCATAGTAGCCATGAGTGTGTTTGTGGGTGTGTATATGTTTTTGCTCGGTGTATTCATGTAACTTTTATTTTGTTCTCTTCCTCTACTTTTTCTGACATTCCCCCCTTCCCCTTCTCTCTCTCTCTCTCTCTCTCTCTCTCTCTCTATGTAGAGAGAGGAAGGGAAGGAGGATGAGGATGAATGTGCATACTTGTGAGTATTTTTTGAGCAAGAGTGTAAATTACAATATATATATATATATATATATATATATATATATATATATATATATATATATATATATATATATTAATATATATATATATATATATATATATATATATATATATATATATATATATATTATTGTAATTTACACTCTTGCTCAAAAAATACTCACAATGCACACTCATCCTCCTTCCCTTGCTCTCTCTCCTGTCCAATACTGCACCTTCCAAGAAATACCTAAGTGGGCTTGAGAGGAGGGCAGGGTGAAAGAGGCTGGAAGGAAGGCATTAAAAAAAGAGGAGCGTTAATATTTCCACCGAAATCCTGTAGAATGTTGGCAGCTGCCGTACAGTATGCAGTTGCAGTCCATCGTGCACCACCAGACTGCACCAACACTGATATGACGCCATTGACCGTCACCGAGTGAAAGTGACACTTTTTATTGGCCATGTCAGCTTGATCCTGACGTCAGTTATGGCTTCTGAATCACTTTCTGCTCCTTCGTCTCAGCGGAACTTCCTTGACCTTACCTGGAACCAAATTGTAGTGGAGGTCTCTGGAGATTCCCATAAAAATTGACTTGCGTCCTAAATCCTCCATGATTGCAGACAACGGTTTTTGTTTTGGCGCATCCATGACAATAGAAAATAAAAGGGGTAAAATTTTTCGCAAGAAGATTTTGGTAACAACGGCCATATACGAGAACGGAAGGCGTTAGCAACCTCGGAAAAATTGGACTTAAAATGCTGTGACACCATCACAGTAGGTGATGGCAATTAGAGTGGTGAGATTATAGGGCAGAGGTGACGGACCTGAGGCGTGTACTAGCAGTGAGTCACGCCAACCAGCACTTGACACTGTGGTGTGGCAAGCTGTTATCTGTTTTGCTGTCACGGTTTCATACGCATCATATTACTGCCCCTCCCGCCTGACATTACCACCATCACCATCTGACAATAAGCTTAACGTACTCCCAGAGTAGGCAGAAATTTTATAGATGAAAAGAAGGAATTTGTAGCTAGTTCTTTCTGAGAGAGAGAGAGAGAGAGAGAGAGAGAGAGAGAGAGAGAGTTGCAACATAACTAAAATCCGATATAATGGCCTGCACCAGGGTAGATTCTCATATGTGATTTTCTCTTTATCCGCGGATAACCCAACACTGACCGTATTAGCCTGTGTATTAAACTAAATAATCCAGGGTTCAAGCACTGGGGGAGTTAGCTGGGCCCCTCACAGTGATCTCCGCTTAACCCTTTCAGTACTGTGATGTCTTTATACTGTATTGTGGTTATCACTGATAGATTTTGTTTTGTTAAAGAAACACTTGTCGATTGTAGAAGGAGCAGTAGTACGGTAGTACAGTAGTAGTACAGTAGTAGTAGTAGTAGTAATAATAGTTGCAGTCCCAGGTTCTTCTGAATGTGAACCCAGTGGACTGGAGACTGAAGTTACCCTTCTCCTGCAGTCTACCATTCTCCTTTTGTGGGATAGGGAAAGAACTGAGGGACGTTTGTATGCCCAGGCAGTGGAGCTAATCGGTCTTGTGTGTGCCTACACCTGAAGGGATCCACTAGATCTCACACACTTTGCCACGGTAATATTTTAGGTGGGCCACGACGATATATTGTAATTCACTATTCCGTTTGTAAAAATAATGTAGTCATGAAAATTCATCCAAATTCCTTTAGAGATTGGTATGATAACAGTGGCTGGAGGGAGGCATTGACAGCTTGGCCTCCTGAATATACGATGCCCACATGTTTTGTAAATGACGCTGCAGAATTGTATTTGCAAGTATTCCAGCTGACCAACAATCCTGCACTGTGCCATCTTCATTCATGCCTTTCTTTACCCCTCCTTCCAGTACCTTTCCTTCCCCCTACCTTCCTATTTATGCCGTCTTTCCCTTCTCGTCCATCTCTCCCTTCCCATCTTCACCCTTCCCTCTGCAACCCTTTCCCTACCGTTGCCCCTTTCGGCTTTCTCAACTTTTCCCACTTATCCCATACCTTTTCCTCCCTCATTCTTCCCTCCATCCTCCTCCTCTCCTTCCCCCTTTCCCCCTTTACCTTTCCCTCCCTAACCCATCCCTACATCACCCTTCACTCCTTCACCTTTCCCTCCCTTACCTTTCCGTCTCCCACACTTCCCTCCATCATCCTTCACTCCCTCATTCGTCACCCCCTCACCCATCCCTCCCTCACCGTGCCCTTCGTAACTTTTCCGTCCTCTTTCATCTTTGGGAATCAGTTATTCCTCCCCCCCCCCACTGTCTCTGTGTCTGTCTGTCTGTCTGTCTGTCTCTCTCTGTCTCTCTCTCTCTCTCTCTTCTAAACTGCATTCTCCTCCTTTCCCTGTTTTCTTTATTGTTCAAGAGCCTCCATGCCTCACTTTGTATCCTGGCTACCTGTCCCACCATTCCTCTCTCTGCCTGTCCCTGCCTCTCTGTCCCGCCATACCTCTCTCTGCCTGTCCTTGCCTCTCTGTCTCACCATACCTCTGCCTGTCCTTGCCTCTCTGTCTCACCATACCTCTGCCTGTCCTTGCCTCTCTGTCTCACCATACCTCTCTCTGCCTGTCCTTGCCTCTCTGTCTCACCATACCTCTGCCTGTCCTTGCCTCTCTGTCTCACCATACCTCTCTCTGCCTATCCTTGCCTCTCTGTCTCACCATACCTCTCTCTGCCTGTCCTTGCCTCTCTGTCTCACCATACCTCTGCCTGTCCTTGCCTCTCTGTCTCACCATACCTCTCTCTGCCTATCCTTGCCTCTCTGTCTCACCATACCTCTCTCTGCCTGTCCTTGCCTCTCTGTCTCACCATACCTCTGCCTGCCCTTGCCTCTCTCTCTCACCATACCTCTCTCTGCCTATCCTTGCCTCTCTGTCTCACCATACCTCTCTCTGCCTGTCCTTGCCTCTCTGTCTCACCATACCTCTGCCTGTCCTTGCCTCTCTGTCTCACCATACCTCTCTCTGCCTATCCTTGCCTCTCTGTCTCACCATACCTCTCTCTGCCTGTCCTTGCCTCTCTGTCTCACCATACCTCTGCCTGTCCTTGCCTCTCTGTCTCACCATACCTCTCTCTGCCTATCCTTGCCTCTCTGTCTCACCATACCTCTCTCTGCCTGTCCTTGCCTCTCGGTCCCACCAGACCTCATTCTGCCTATCCTTGCCTCTCTGTCTCATCCTAACTCTCTCTGCCTATCCTTGCCTTTCTGTCTCACCCTACCTCCTTCTGCCTATCCGTGCCTCTCTGTCTCACCCTTCCTCTCTCTCTGCCCATCCTTGCCTCTCTGTCTCACCCTAACTCTCTCTGCCTGTCCTTGCCTTTCTGTCTCACCCTGCCTTCCTCTTCCTATCCTTGCCTTTCTGTCTCACCCTACCTCCCTCTTCCTATCCTTGCCTTCTTGTCTCACCTTGCCTCTCTCTGCCTGTCTTTGGCTCTGTGTCTCTACCTCTCTCTGCCTATACTTACATCTCTGTCTCACTATGCCTCTGTCTGCCTATCCTTGCCTCTGTCACACTCTGCCTCTCTCTGCCTATCTTTGTCTCTACACTCTGCCTATCTCTGCCTATCCTTGTCTCCTTGTCTCACTTTGCCTCTCTCTTTGTATCTTTGCCTCTCTTTCACCCTCTGCCTCTCTTCCTGTCCATGTCTTTCTGTCTCGCTGTGCTTCTCTCTGCCTATCTTTGGCTCTCTCTGCGTGTCTTTGCCTCTCAGTCTTACTCTGCCTCTCCCAGCCTATCCTTGCCTCTGTCTCACCCTGACTCTGCCTATACTTGCATCTCTGTCTCCCTCTCCCTCCCTCTGCCTATCCTTGCCGCTCTGTCCCACCCAGCCTGTACTACCTACCCTTGCCTCTCTGTCTCACTGTGCCTCTCTCTTCCTGTCTTTGTTTTGTGTCTCACCCTGCCTCTCTGCCTCTCTTTATTTCTGTACGTCAGTCTTCTTCTCTGTGATCGTCTCTACCTTCCTTCTGTCTCCCTGCCTTTCACAGTTCCTACCCTCTCTTCCACCTTGCCTCATCTGGACTGCATCCACTCTAAGTGTGCCTCACCTTGGCAGCTTCCTTTTCTGCTGGTCCTTCGTTTCTCCTGCCCTCCCACCTCCTGTCTCCTACTCAGCTTCACCCTACCAACCAAGCACAATACTTCACCTTACTTACCACATGCAGCGCCTCACCCTACATACACTTACTGTGCCTCAACCCACCTACATTTTTTACTTCCTTATCCTTCCTGCATCGTAAATGCCTCACCCTGCTTACTTCCTGCCTCAAACTGCCAATGTTCGTCACCCTCCCTACCTCATACAATATCTTACACAGCTTACCTACTTCTTTTGTCTCACCTTGCTTAACTTCTACTCTCTCTCACACTGTCCGCCTTACCTTGTCTGTCTACCACACATGCATCTTTACCTCATCCTACCTTGCTAACTAACCCTACCTGTCCTTGTCACCCACCTGTCGTATCCTACTTTTATTTCACCCTACCTTTGCGTCACACTACTTCCCTCACTCACCCTACCTCTTCCTCACCCTCATTCCTCACTCTGCCTCAATTCCTCACTCTGCTTCATTTCCTTCCCCTACCGGTACCATATTTCGTTAGCTACCCTATCTTTCTACCTCACTCTACGCCCCTCCATCACTCTACATTTCTTCCTTACCCTTAGTTTCCTCAACCTACCTCACTTCCTCACCTTACCTCACGCCATCACTGTACCTCACTCCATCACTCTACCTCACTCTACCTCACTTCATCACCACACCTCACTCCATCACCCTACCTCACTTCATCACCCTACCTCACTTCATCACCCTATCTATTCTCTTCATTTTGTTTCTTTGTTTCACCCTACATGTTTCACCCTGCCTCTTTTCCACACCCTGTCTGGTCCCTTCTTTACGAAGCGTGAGGGCAGTGCAGGGGTAGGACTGGATTACCCTGGCGTGTTCTAGAAGCGTTTGATGCATATGTCAGGACTCCATATTATAATTACAAATCATAATAGATAAATAGATAGATAGAGACAGATAGAAGCAGGAAGTCAGATGATGAGAAGGTACTGTGTCTGCAAGAATCGAGCAATGCTAAACATGCTTACACACTCTTAACTCAAGGAATGCTTTATAGGCACACGACAGCGCCTCGTGACCATACACACATATACACACATACTCACACACAGGCTTCTAGAACTTTCCAACCACAGTGTAACACACGTGACACGACCCCTGTTTCACCAGAATTTAGGAAAGAGAGCTCAGAAGGAGACAGGCCATAGAACAGGCAGGTAGTAGGGAGAAGGGCTTAGCAACATGGAGAGAGAGAGAGAGAGAGAGAGAGCGAGACAGGAGGTAGCTAGCGGGACTCTACTTAACTTCACTCGTGTGTGAGAGACTTTGTTAATATTTCCAAGACAAATAAAAATAGTCCCATACTCTTCTTTATCTCTCTTGTCATTGCATGACAAATGGGAACCAAGATTATCAACGTAATAGAAGAAGAGAGGCCATAGAATCGGCAGGTTTGGGGAGAAAGGCTTAGCAACTTGAAAGAGAGAGAGAGAGAGCGAGACAGGGAGACAGGGACTCTACTTATACTCATTCGTGTGCGAGAGACTTGTTAATATTTCCAAGACAAATAAAAATAGTCCCATATTCTTCTTTATCTCTCCTGTCATTGCATGACAAATGGGAACCAAGATTATCAACGTACAAACAACTCAAGTATAACAACCGCTTGTCCACAAGTCTAATATATATAACTTCTCTACAAGTAACTACAAAGTCTTTTTATGACATTTGGTAGCAGCGAACGTATACGAACCTCGTCTACGAATCAACAGTGAATTCCTACAAAATATCAAGATTGAAAACAAAAAATACCTCTCACTACCAACAACTCACAACCAGCTCTTGACAGTATTCTCTCCAACCAGCCCCCTTCGTCTCCCCTATCATCATGCTGATGTAGAGGTGAAGAGGTCACAGGACGCCTTGCAAGTAGTTTAACAATATACTGATACAAACAATCTTGTAATTTCTGTGACGAACCAACGATCTACAACCATCTATAATCAACTACAAGTAACAACTCCACGAGTTGTCTGTATAATCTACACGCACCTACAAGTAACGACAGTCTTCATCCCACAACGAGTAAATCACAAGAGAAAAGGACCTAGAAAACATCGAGAAAGAAAAACAAAACAAACAAACGAAGAATGAGACACAACTCACACCTCACAACCACCAGACCTCACCCTCCTCTCTCTGCTACATCCACCCAACCTCCACCGCTGACGCAGGCGTGAAGAGGTCAAGACAACGAAGCGAATACCAAGTCCATAGTCACAACTCATCTTACTGATCTTCACTCAAGTTACTCATCGCTACTCATTTACTCACCACAGCTACCAGTGTGGGATGTCGACGTCACCATACGTGTTTGCTGACAGGACGCCAAGCCGTGTGTCTGACACCCCACAACACAACAATCAACTCGTGAAGAACAACGATATCACCACGTGCAACACCACTCACACCATTCCCACCACGGTAAAAATTAGTGAGTTACATAGTTACTTCATTTATACGATACACATTGATAGACAACACATTTTGCGCAAACATATAAAACGTGCTGTATAGTTACAACTTAAATACATATACCTACTTCAATAATCTTCATATTTCAATCATTAAATACTTGCACCAACTGTAAATATTCAACACTGTATATATCCATTCATTTATTATAGCATTTATTTACTACCAACGAGTGTTACCATTTATACCTACATAAAATACGTGTTGCGTACATACAGCTATACATTATTACATCTACAAAGTGATAAAGAAAATATACCATCACAGCTACTCAGTGAGCGATTAAAAGACCTGTATTAAACATTAATTAAAGTTACCTAGTGGAAACAGATAAATTAAGCTACAAGGAAGACCAGAAAAAAAAAAATGGCCAACACTAATGACGTTAGCAAGAATGAACATCTTCAACACAATCGTGAAGACGAAGATTTCCACACAGTGCTGACACATATATTGCCCACGATAGGTACAAGTGACGAACAAGTCAGTGTATATAGTTAATACTGTATATAGTGTATATATATATTTTTTATATAAAATAACAAAATATGGGACTATATAATATCATTTTCAATAATATCTGTGCAATATAAACTAAACCTTAAAAAAGGGTCCCAAGGAAATTAGCCAGCAATTATGCAACCATGAACGACACAGAAAAAGCATAGATAAACGAAGAAAAACACACTATAGAAAATCAATACATACAAAAAAAAAAAAAAAAAAGAAAGAAAGAAAAAGTAATAGAGTAAGATCACATAACAAACAAATGAAAATAAGTGTAAGTTTTACTACAATTGCCAAAATACCACATAAACTACAAACAATATGTAACAATTATGTAACAGTTGCATTAACAAGATGTAACTTTTATGTAACTTTAACTACAATTATAAGGCCAACACAATTATGTAACAGTTGCATTAACAAAATGTAACTACAATTATAAGGCTAACACAATTATGCATTACCACAATATTATGTAACAATTCATAAAATATTACAATTATGTATTACCACAATATTACTACAATATTATGTAAAATCATACCATTATACCACAATTCTGTATTACCAGAATCATCTTACAAGTTAGGTGAAATATTAGACATTACTAAAGGGATAACTCAATATGTATTGTATAACCTAGCAGTATTACCATTGCACAATTATATGCGTATGTCTGTTATACATACACAACTTACAAAATGTCATACAACAACCATTGCATTTATTCAAATATGTATACAACTTGTTTAAAATGTAATATTACTGAATCATTGCAATTTACTATGAATATTATATGTATACAGTATTATAATCAATATTATGTACTAACAGATTAACATATGTCAATGATAATTGCTGTCGGAGGACCTTCAGCTGCACGGCCGAGCATATGTCAGGACTCCATATTATAATTACAAATCATAATAGATAAATAGATGGATAGAGAGACAGATAGAAGCAGGAAGTCAGATCATGAGAAGGTACTGTGTCTGCAAGAATCGAGCAATGCTAAACATGCTTATACATTCTTAACTCAAGGAATGCTTTATAGGCACACGACAGTGCCTCGTGACCATACACACACATACACACATATTCACACACAGGCTTCTAGAACTTTCCAACCACAGTGTAACACACGTGACACGACCCCTGTTTCACCAGAATTTAGGAAAGAGAGCTCAGAAGGAGACAGGCCATAGAACAGGCAGGTAGTAGGGAGATGGGCTTAGCAACATGGAGAGAGAGAGAGAGAGAGAGAGAGAGAGAGAGAGAGAGAGAGAGAGCGAGACAGGAGGTAGCTAGCGGGACTCTACTTAACTTCACTCGTGTGTGAGAGACTTTGTTAATATTTCCAAGACAAATAAAAATAGTCCCATACTATTCTTTACCTCTCCTGTCATTGTATGACAAAAAGGTAACCAAGATTATCTACGTACAAACTACTCACATATAACAACCGCTCGTCCACAAGTCTAATATATAACTTCTTTACAAGTAACTACAAAGTCCTTTTTATGACACATATTGGGTGTTGCAGGTGGGAGGGGGGCGGCAACCCCTTCCCACCCACCGCCTGACAATACATCTGGCTATTTGTTGTGTGACCAGAGAGAGAGAGAGAGAGAGAAGGAAAAGTTTGATGTGAGAGAGAAGACAAACAGAGGAGGAGGAGGAGGAAAAATGCAGCAGTATTGAGGGAGGAGGGAGCCAGATCCCACGAGGAAGTGGTTGCCAATCCCCTGTTGTGATTGTAGTGGTGTTGGTGGCTGTGATGGTAGTGGTGTTGGTGGCTGATGGTGGTGGTGGTTGTTGTAGTGGTAGTAGTGGTTATTAGTGTAGTGGGATTGTATTTTTGTGGTTGTTATCGGTATGGTAAATGTGTTGTGAATTGTTATGGTTGCACTTGTTACTGATGTGTCATTGTTGTTTTTGTATTGGTAGTGGTTGTGATGACCATTATTTTGGGTACAGTATGTTTGGGATTTTTGCTGTTGATGTGGTTGTTGTTGAGTAAGTTGGGGTTATTTTTTGTGACCTGTGGTTGTTATTGGTGTGGTTATTATTGTTTGGGTTGTTGCTGGTGATGTTATTGCCGATGGCGTGGTTGCTGTGGTGGTGGTTCTTGTTGATGTGGGCGGTATTCGCGAGGTTATTGTTGTTGATGGTGTGGTTATTATTGTGGTAGATCTTGTTGTTGTGGATGCTGATAGTGCTGTTGTTTTTGTTGGTGGTGGTATGATTGTTGTAGTGGTGACTGTTATTTTTGATACAATAGCGTTTTTGTAATTTTTGCAGCTATGGCTGTTTTCGTTGTCACGGTGGTGGTTTGGGTGACAGTTTCTGCGTTGACTGTTGGAGTTGATTGTGTGATTGTCGTTATGGATGTTATTGTTATATGGTGTGGTAATTATTGTTAATCAGACTCGTTTTTAGTATTGTTGTGATTGGTAGAGGAGTGTTGATGTGATGGTAATGTTAGCCATTGTTATCCTGACTTAATGTTGGTATTGCTTTATGCTTTTATTCTAGCCGCTTTCTGTGATTGCTGTATTTATCGCCCAGTTAATGGGTAAGTACCCTAATGATTTTGGTCGTGTGTGTGTGTGTGTGTGTGTGTGTGTGTGTGTGTGTCTGAGTTCTGTCCACCTCTTCCTCACACTTCCCTCTCCCTCACTCTCCTCCTTAAATCAATTTCTGTTCCCAACCCTCCCCTCCCTCCAGCTCACGAGCCGCCAGCTGCTCCGTCTGACAGCGCGTCCTGGCCAGTTGCTCCGTCGCTGCTGGCAGCTGGGGCCATGGCTCTCATTCACTCATAATACAACACTTTCCCTAATTTGTTTTACAGATGCAGGAGTACCTCTGGGAGCGGCTTTGTCCCTCTGTCTCTTACTAACGATTTTAGGACACGAGGTGCAAAGCTACACCACATCATTCAACAGACCATACCATGCCAGGACACCATATTATAATAATACAACTTATAGACAGATAGATAGATAGGTAGATAGACAGATAGAAGCACCAAGCCAGAGGGTAAGAGAGGTAGTGTATCAGCGAGAATCAATTAAAGTCGTCCCGGTGACGACTCGAGGTGCCTGGAACCACTGTCTGACTCTCTTCTTCTACATTTCTGCAACATTCGCAGCCTTTCATCTAACTTTCGCTCTGTTGAGCATCACCTCTCCTCCTCTAAGCCTCACCTTCTTTTTCTAACGGAGACTCAGCTGTCTGAGGCAACTGACAGCAAACCCTTTTCTGTATCCTCCTACTTTCTCTATACTCATTTCAAAGCCAAATGTGGCTGTTGTGTATACATACGCAATGACTTATCTTGCTCTCGTGTTCCTGAACTTGATTCTTCTGAATTCTCCACACTCTGGCTTCGGCTTTCCTGTCATTCTCTAACTAAATATATCTCTGCTGTTTACTTATCCCCTAATTCTACTGATTATCAAAAATTCTTCGACTATCTTACTTCTACGATGGAACACATTCTGTCCATTTCTCCTTTCTCTGAAATCTCCATTCTTGGAGATTTCAATGTTCACCACCACCTTTGGCTCTCCTCTCCTTTCACGGATCCACCTGGTGAACAAGCCTACATCTTTTCTATCCTTAATGACCTAGAGCAGCTTGTACAGCACCCTACCCGTATCCCTGACCGCCATGGAGAGAGCTCCAACATACTTGACCTCTTCCTCACAACTAATCCTTCTGCTTACTCTGTTAATCTTTTCTCTCCGTTGGGCTCCTCCGATCACAACCTTATTACCTTAACCTGTCCTATCACTCCGGTACGGCCTGTGGACCCTCCAGGGAAACGTCGTCTTTGGCACTTTGGAGCTGCAGATTGGGAGGCCCTCAGGCAGTACTTCTTTGATTTTCCCTGGAATGATTATTGCTTCCATGGCCGTGAGCTATCTGAGTGTGCCTTGCGCATTACGGAGGTTATTCTCTCGGGCATGGAAGCATACATTCCTTTCTCATATCCTTTGACTAACGCAAGAAAGCCTTCTCCTTGTTGCTGTCCGCAACAAGGAGAAGGCCTACAAAAGGTATCGGAGCCAACCCACCCCTGAATCACATAATCTTTATGTTTCTGCCCGGAATCGTGCTAAGTCTGTTCTTCGCTCTACTAAAAATAATTTCATCCATACTAAATGCTCTCAACTCTCCAACTCGAATTCTTCCCGCTTCTTCTGGCACCTTGCCAAAAATCTTTCTAACAACTTTACCTCATCATCCTTCCCTCCTCTTTTCTACTCTGATGGTTCTGTAGCTATTTCTTCTACTGATAAAGCAGATCTCTTCACACAGACTTTCTCCTCCAATTCCACCTTAGACGATTCCGGTGCTGTTCTTCCATCACTTCCCCCCTCTGACTTCCTCATGGCTGACATTAAAATTTCTTCAGTTGATGTATTTTCTGCCATCACTGGCCTCAGTACTAACAAGGCATATGGGCCTGATGGGGTCCCTCCTGTTGTTCTCAAGAACTGTGCTTCTGTGCTTACACCCTGCCTAGGCAAACTATTTCGCCTTTGTCTGTCAACTTGTACCTTTCCTTCTTGCTGGAAGTTTGCTCTCATTCAGCCAGTCCCAAAGAAGGGTGACCACTCCCAACCCTCCAACTATCGTCCAATTGCTTTAACGTCCTGTATTTCAAAAGTTTTCGAGTCAATTCTTAATAGAAAAATTTTAAGGCATCTTTCCTATCACAACCTTCTTTCCGATCATCAGTATGGGTTCCGTCAGGGACGCTCCACTGGCGATCTTCTCACCTACCTTTCAGACTCCTGGTCATCCTCCTTTCGGGACTTTGGCGAAAGCTTTGCCATTGCACTTGACATCTCAAAGGCTTTCGATCGAGTCTGGCATAAATCTTTAATTTCCAAACTGCCCTCCTACGGTTTCTATCCTTCTATCTGTGCCTTCATCGCTAGCTTCCTTTCTGGTCGTTCTATAGCCGTTGTTGTAGACGGCCATCGTTCTTCTCCTAGATCTATCAACAGTGGTGTTCCTCAGGGCTCTGTCCTATCACCAACTCTCTTCCTTTTATTCATCAATGATCTTCTAAGCTGTACATCTAACCCTATCCCCTCATACGCTGATGACTCCACCCTTCACCTTTCCATTCGGTTCCCGCAACGCCCATCTCAACAGTTACTTCAAGAAACAAGGGATGAGGCTATGGCACACCTAATGTCTGACTTGGCTCATATCTCTGACTGGGGTAAAAATAATATGGTTGTCTTTAATGCATCTAAGACTCAGTTCTTACACCTATCAACCCGACAAAATCTTCCACAGGTATACCCACTAATGTTTAATAATATTCAGCTTAATCCTGCATCATCCTTGAACATGCTTGGGGTTTCATTTACTCGGGACTTATCTTGGAAAGATCATATTGCATCTCTTGTAAAATCTGCTTCCAAGAGATTGGGTGTGCTAAGCCGACTCCGCTCTTTCTTTACCCCTGCACAATTGTTGACTCTATACAGGGGTTTTATCCGCCCCTGTGTGGAGTACAACTCTCATGTGTGGGGAGGCTCCCCACATACAGCTCTTCTCAATAGGGTGGAGTCAAAGGCTTTTCGTCTCATTAACTCTCCTCCTCTTACTGACTTCCTTCAACCTCTGTCTCTTCGCCGCACTGTTGCATCTTTATCTCTTTTCTATCGCTACTTTAATGGTCACTGCTCCTCTGAACTGTCTGCTTGCATTCCTCCACCTCTACGACGGGCGCGTAGCACCCGTCTGGCAGCAAACTCTCATCCCTTTTCTGTCCAACTTTCTAATGCAAGAGTTAACCGTTACTCCCAGTCTTTCATTTATGCAACAGGTCAGCTCTGGAGCTGTCTCCCTCTGTCTGTATTTCCTGCTGCCTATGATCTCCAGTCTTTCAAACGTAGTGTGTCCAGGCATCTCAAAATGATCGGATCTTGAATTTGGGTCTCTATTGTATTTTGTTTTTCTCTTGGAGGGAACTGTTACTGCGGGCTCATGGCCTTTGGTTCCTTCTTCCTCGCATAAAAAAAAAAAACTCTATAAGTGAAGGAATGCTGGTCGTGCACTGGAAGCTGTACAAACACACAGACATACAGTATCCTAGAAGCTTTACAACAGTATAGCCCACGTGACACGACCTCTGCTAAACGAGAATGGAGGAATGATCTCAGAACGGGGCAAGCCATAGAACTGGCAGGAAGTGGAGAGATCATATAAGAAGAGAGGTCCGACTAGACTTAGCTAGTAAATTAAGTCCCTGTGTAATACATACGCTGTTCAACTTAGACTTTCTTTGAAGAATATATATCAGGATTAACTCCCTGTATTCATCTTTAACTCCTACTGCTCTTCAATTACCAAAATAACTTTAACCAAGACTCAAGACTCACCTATTGCAAGACTAAATTGTTACATATATATATATGGTGGCTGCGAAGCTTCTACAAGATATGGTGGCAGCAACGATTGACTCTACGCCTACGAACCATCATTTCTACAAAAGCAGGCAAAACTGCAACTAAGATTAGCACCAGTTCTGCAGCTGATTCTACATTACAACAATTTTACGATCAAATAACCACAAGCGAGTATACAGTACAATAAGAAGAACGAATCTACGAGTGTTCGAGTCTACGAGCCTACAAGTATACGAGCATACAGTAGCAATGACGAGTTACGGATGAGGATCAACAAGCTCTACGATTAACTACAAATAACAAGTCTACAAGACAACTTTATAATCTTCATGCAGCTTCAAGCAACAGCAAGAAGTATAAAAAACAAAATAAGTAAACGAAAACCAAGAACAAAGCAACAAGCACTAGATCTCCAACGCTCCCTCCTACCTCTATCAACCTCCACTGCTGATGCAGGAGTGCGAGGTCAAAACAACGACAGCAAATACCAACCCCATATTCACAACTTATCATACTCACTCATCTTCACTCAAGTTACTCGTCGCTACTCATTTATTCACCACAGCTACCAATGTGGGAAGTTGACGTCACCTTGCGTGTTTGCTGAGACGACGCCACGTCAGTCAACTCGTGTGTGACACCACCACTCACACCATTTCCACCACAGTAAAAACTAATGAGTTACATAGTCACTTCATATATACAATACACAGTGATAGACAAAAAACTTCTGCACAAACATATAAAACGTGCAGTATAGTTACAACTTACGTACACATACCTACTTCAGTTATCTGCTTTATTCAGTCACTAAATACTTGCACCAACAATAAATACTCTACACTATATATTCATCCATTTACTACAGCATTTATATACTACCAACTAGTGTTACCATTTATACCTAAATCAAATACGTGTTTCATACATACAGCTAGCCTATACATTATTACATCCACAAAGTAATACAGAAAATATACTATCACAGTTACTCAATGAGCGATTAAAAAAAAAATGTATTACACATTTATTAATTAAAGTTACCTACTGGAAACAGACATATTAAGTTACAACGAAAACCAGAAAAAAAAAATGGCCAACACAAATGACGTTAGCAAGAATGAACAACATCTTCCACACAATCGTGAAGACAAAGATTTCCACACGGGTGCTAACACATATATTGCCCACGATAGGTACAAGTGAACAAGTCAGTGTATGTAGTTAATATTGTATATAGTGTTTATATATTTTTTATATGTAATAAAAATATATGGGACTATATAATATCATTTTCAGTAATATCTGTGTAATATAAACTAAACCTTATAAAAGGGTCCCAAGGGAATTAGCCAGCAATTATGCAACCTCGGACAACACCGAAAAAGCGTAGACAAACGAAGAAAAACAAACTATAGAAAATCAATACATACAAAAAAAAAAAAAGTACAGTAAGATCCCATTACAGACAAATGAAAATAGGTGTAAGTGTTACTACAAATGCCAAAATAACACATAAACTCTTTAAATAAGTGAAACAAAAAGCAAATTGTTGTTCTCCACAAGCCAGTGGCAAGCCACATCGTCACTATCATCGACCGCAGCATGACCGGATTAGTGATGTCAGGACTGCAGTTACTAAAATATTACTGCAATTACTACAATTATGTAACGACAAACGATTGCATTATGTTACAGTTGCTACAATTATGTAACTACAAACGATATGTAACAATTATGTACAGTACAATTATTACGTAACAGTACAATTATGTAACAATTCATACAATGTTACAATTATGTATTACTACAATATTACTGCATTTACTACAATATTTCTGCAGTTACTACAATTATGTAACGACAAACAATTGCATTATGTTAGTTCTTACAATTATGTAACTACAAACGATATGTAACAATTACAATACCATTATGTACAATACAATTATTGTGTAACAATTCATACAGTGTTACTACAATTCTCTATTACCAGAATCATCACACAAGTTAGGTGAAATATTAGGCATTATTAAAGGGATAACGCCATATTTAATGTAGTGACCTTGCATTATTACCATTGGACAATTATATGCGTACCAGTATGTCTGTTTTACATACACATCTTACAAAATGTCATATAATAACCAATATAAACCATTTTGCATTTTTTCAGTTATGTATACAACTTGGTTAAAATGTAATATTACTGAATCATTGCAATATTAACATGAATATTATATCAATGCAATATTATAATCAATCTTATGTATTAATAGATTAGCACACGTCATTGATGATTGCTGTCGGAGGACCGCCAGCTTCCGTGACCGAGCGATGTCAGGAGTCCATATTATAATAATACAACTCATAGATAGATAGGTAGATAGACAGATAGAAGCACCAAGCCAGGGGGTAAGAGAGGTAGTGTATTAGCGAGAATCAAGCAAAATGAAATTAGCTTGCAACTCTGTAAGTGAAGGAATGCTGGTCGTGCACCGGAAGCTGTACAAACACACCGACTTACAGTGTTCTAGAAGCTTCACAACAGTATACCCCACTTGACACGACCCCTGCTAAACGAGAATGTAGGAATCAGAGCTCAGAACGTGGCAAGCCATAGAACCGGCAGGAAGTGGAGAGATCATATAAGAAGAGAGGTCCGACTAGCCTTAGCTAGTAAATTAAGTCCCTATGTAATACATACGCTGCTCAACTTAGACTTTCTTTGAAGATAATATATCAAGATCAACTCCCTGTATTCATCTTAAACTCCTCCTGCTCTTCAGTTACCAAAATAACTTTAACCAAGACTCAAGACTCACCTATTGCAAGACTAAAGAGTTACATATATATAAATGGTGGCTACGAAGTTTCTATACGATACCATTCTGTCACACCACATCACGCCACACAAAAATCACCCTCACACACCACAACACACCATACCACATCATCGTCTTTCTCCACGGCATAAAAAATCCTCACACACCACAACACACCATACCACATAATCTCTCTCCACGGCATAATAAATCACCCTCACACACCACAGCACTCCTCACACCACAACACACCATCCTCTCACGACACTGCAAAAATCACCCTCACACACCACAACAAACCACACACCATCCTCTCACATCATTGCACAGAAAAATCACCATCATACACCAAAGCACAGCACAGCACACAACACCACATCACACCACACCATACCATTCCGAACCATACTGTCACACCACATGACACAAAAATCATCCTCTCACACCACACCATACAAAGGGCATAACCTAAGTACCCTGAGGCTCTCGTTGCCGGCTCACTCCTCATTGAAACTTTTATCAAGTTAATTTATCATCATTACACATCACAGTCATCTTCATTATCATCCTGTAGTCCTTTTCCCAGTAATATGAGTACATGGGATGGGAGGGATTCAGAAACAGGAAGCGGAAAGTACGGTACAGAACCTGGAGATCTAGCAACAGAGTGCTGACATTTTACTTTTACCCATCCATTTGCTCATCATTAAAGTCTTCCCCTCATTTTTTATCACTTTTGACCTGGCAGCCATTGTCCATTTTTTTTTTTTTTTTTATGCTGAAGTGAAAACCATGAGGTGTTTAGTGTTGATCCATCATATGCGCCTGTCACCCCATCCATTAGCTGTAATCCAGCTGGGAGATTTTTTTAACTCTCTCTCTCTTTCTCTTTCTCTGTCTCTCTCTTTCTCTTTCTCTCTCTCTCCCCCGTAAGTTTTCGGGGTTTTCCCTTCCCTTTCGCGATAACACCCATATTTGGATGCGTCGTTATCACTTCAAGTTTTTACATATTCATTGTATGGGTATACAACTGCATCGTGCGCTTAATCCGTCACGTCCCGAGATATTTCGCACCTCTGACACCCCCCAATCCCGAGGTATTTTCGATTTTTTATTTTTGGGGGCTAAACCCTCCGCTTTTGGTGAGAAACATCGAAAATTCATAGAGAAATCGCTCATCTGAGGTTTAAAATACTCGATCCAGGTACCAGTACCTCCTTACCTGACTGGGTTTTCTAACAGGCTGGCTGCAATGAAAACGAATTCTATGGGAGGGTAACTATTTCACACCACTCATAAACGGTATTTATTTATTTACTTGGTACGAATTTATATGTAGTATGAGAGTATATTGGTTTTCAAACAGTAATATAGGCATTATAAGCATTGTTTCACTCACTAACTCATCACCATACCTGACCTTCTTTTGCCACATTACCTGATCATTATTTCTGACTGTTTCTTCCTGTAATACTATGTAAACTTTGTCCTCCACATTGTCATCGATTGGGGAATCACTCTGGCCTTGAATGTCTTTACTGGCCAGGTCACTGGTAACAGGTGAATTGCTGAGACAATGGCATGAGGGGGAGAGGGGGAAGGTTATGCGGTGTAAGGCACTGTCCCTGCTTGGCATCCTGAAGAGGAATAGAGGAAGGTGTCCCGTATATACATACGAAAAATCACGCGCGAAAATTGAAAATTGTGCAAATTAGGGACCTGCAATTGCACGACGTACCAGTATGTCGCCGGGACTGGCAAATGCAAAATGTTGCAATGTACCCATACGTCGACGGGACGGGGCAGGTTAATTATATATTCTTGTTGTTGGAGACAACTTTGAATGCTAAACACCGCCACGCCCATGTCTGGCAATCTGCCATGCTCATCTAGTGCATTGCCCCGCCTTGGCTCACTACCCATCACAATTCCATCCCATCCAGCCCACTCTTTTCCACTCACCCCACCCTTTTGAAACTTCCCTTCGTCAACTCTTAGAGAGAAATATGTGAATTACACCTTCTCACCACCAATGGCACTTCACATCAAACACCCAGCTTCACGGGATTTACTCATTCCGTCATGCCCCACCATCCCAGTCCATCCCGCCCACTCCTTTCCTCCCGCACCTCACTTCATCTACCATCTCTTCACATCGAGCTTCTAGTAGAGTAGCTATGTTTGCACCACTAATGCCACCTTCATAAAGCTCCCATCATTATAGGCTCTAATCATCATACCCAGCCCCATCACCTACCACCATAGTAACCCATCCAACACACCCCATCCACTCCTGTCTGCCTACCACACAAACTTTTGACTGTCACTTCACTGCCTCACCTACAAAATGCACAGGGTATCTTCACAGGGCGTCTTCCCCTGGCATGTCCACAACTCTACCATGCTAGCCCATCCAGTCCACTCCTTTCTGCTCACCAAACAACCCTTTGATTTATACCTCACTGCCCCACCTATAAAGTCCATTTTCACGGGGTGTCATGCCCTCTCGTGACCCAGGAGTCCACCATCCCAGCCAGCCAGTACACTCCTGTCCACGTACTCTAACCATTTCTGCTTTGATATAGTGAATACAGTAAAATTTGCTTTGATTACCAACTGCTGCACAACTCTCTGTCCTGTTCACAGTACTTCACAGCATTTTACGGTACTTCCCCACTGTAGCATACCACCCAACGTCATTTTTTAAACTTTTTTTTTTTTTTTTTTTTCACTTTCTAGTGTGTGTTGGGTCAGGTTTTTGCTTTCTGTAGGAGATGGTGGATAGGTGGAGTGGGAGTCGTATGAGTTTTGTAGTGGGAAGGCAGAGCACCTCATTAGTAGCGATGAGTGTGTGGATGGGTGTTTGTGTGCTGTGTGTATTCATGTCACGATTTTTTGTCCACTTCCTCTTCATTTATAATCTGTCTCCCTCCTTCCCTCCCTTCCTCCATCACTTCCATCCCCCCTCTCTCTCTCTCTCTCTCTCTCTGCAAAACCGCCCTTCAAAAAATAAATTAAAAAATGGGCTTGAGAGGCGGGCATGGTGGAAGAGGGGCTGGAAAGAGGGCAGTCAAAAAGGGGAGTGTGAGGGTGAAGGCGTGGTGGGACTTTGAAAGTGTGTGTGTGTGTGTGTGTTGGGAGAGAGAGAGAGAGAGACTGCATCCTCACAGTGAAGGGGTATAAAGTGAGAGTGGTAAAGGAGAAGGAAGAAGAGAGCAGAACTACACACGACTGAGAGACGGAAGGAGAAAAGTTGGAAGTGAGGGAGAGTGAGCAGAGAGAGAAAACTGGGTTAGCTGAAATAATTGAAGCAAGTGAAGTGAGGTGGTTGGTGAAGTGCGAAGTGTATGTGTGTGTGAATGAAGTGATGGGGGATGTAATGGAAATGAGAGTGACGCATGTGGAGTGAATGGCGAATTAAGTGAAGAGAATGGTGGAGAAGGAATTGAGTGTAATGTGTGAGTGATGCGAGTGATTGGGAAAGTGAAAGTGAATGGTAATGTTGAATGGTGGGCAAAGAGTACGAATGAAGTAAGCAATTGAGTGAGAGTGAGTGGAGTGCGAGATGGGTTGAGTGAGTGAACGAAACAGCTTTTGATTAAATGTCAATGCATAATTCGGATTGGTGGTGAATTAATGCAAATGGTTGAATGAATAAACAAAACTAGTGCCTAACTGAATGACGAATAACAACGAATGAAGTAAAGGATATATATTACGGTATGGGCTTGCAGAGTGATTGAGGTGAAGAATAGTAGGTAATTTGAGTGGCAAAGCAAATATGCCGAGCGGCAGAATAAATGAGCGAATGGCAAAGTACTTGTATATACTCGAGTGGCAGAGTAAATAAGCGAGTGGCAGAGCATATAAGTGCATGGCAAACTACTTGTATATACTCGAGTGGCAGAGTAAATAGGCGAGTGGCAATGCATATATATCTGGTGGCAAAGTACATATTGCGAGTGCCAAAACAAATACAGCAAGTGGCAAATATCGCTTGTGGCAAAGTAAATATGGCGAATGAGAAGGAGATACAGCGAGTGGTAAAGAAAATAAGCAAGTAACGGACCAACTAGAGTGAATGATAAAGCACAATTATTTATCGAGTGACAAAGGAAATATTACGAGTGGTAAAACAAATATAGCAAGTGGTACAGCACGTATAGCAAGTGGCAAAGTGAATAAGCCAGTGACAAAGCAAATACAGCGAGTAGCAAACCATATATTGCGAGTGACAGCAAATGTAGCAAATGCCAGTACATATGTGACGTGTAACAGATCAAATGAGCAAGAAAAGGGAATGCTAAAGGGAATCTTAAATAAGTCGAGTTAATGCAAGGAAGACAGGTGACAGAGCGAGGAAGTCTCTAGACAAGAAAGAAGCGGAGATAACTAAAGCAAAAGGATAAAGCCTGGCGTCCCTTTAATGTGCACAGTTCAAACCCCTCCACTGTGTCGATGAGCCGGGGTGTTGTGAGGGGTGGGGGTAGAGGTTGACAGTGAGGCGGAGGGGGCGAGGGAAGCTGGGGACGGAGGGATAAGGCGGTGACAGTGAGCTAGCGTGGCCATAATCGTGTAGTTAACTTGGTAATATAAGGTTATTTGTGGACCATGTGGCTGACATTAGCATAGCTGTGTTGACATCTGATAGAGAGAGAGAGAGAGAGAGAGAGAGAGAGAAGCAGTGATGGTGGATGGGTTGCTAGGGTGGGGGGTGATGAGGGAACGCCAGATTGGTTCACGATTGGAAGTGTGCAGTTGTGGGGCTTCACATATAACATGCAGAGGCTTAAACCTTGCACTCCCAGAGGACGTGTCTATGTATTTCTCTATCTGTATACCTTATATCTGTTAATATATCTACCAGTATATCAACATCTGTCTAACTATCTTTTTATCGGACTATAAATATCTGTCTGTCTGTTTAATTATATCTGTCAATATATATATCTATCTACACACACACACACACACACACACACACACACACACACACACACACACACACACACACGGGATAAGTGGTATCCATTTAGCCCTATTAGTTTTAGGGATGGTATGTTGTGGTTAGTTGTATTATGGAGCCGCTGTAAATACTAATGATAATCGGATTATCAGTTTAACGGGAGGGGTTGTGTAGATCAAAGCCGTCATGGAGGTGGTTACCTGGTGGTGTTAAACCCTTCACCACGAGGATCTGTTATTATTTATTCTGGCTTTATCCACACGATTATATTCTGTTTAAGTGAGGTTTTCCGAACTGGTGAGGTTATAGACTCCATTAGCTAACCCTTGAACCACTAAAGATCTTTCCTTGAACTGGTGAGGTTATAGACTCCATTAGCTATCCCTTGAACCACTAAAGATCTTTCCTTGAACTGGTGAGGTTATAGACTCCATTAGCTAACCCTTGAACCACTAAAGATCTTTCCTTGAACTGGTGAGGTTATAGACTCCATTAGCTAACCCTTGAACCACTAAAGATCTTTCCTTGAACTGGTGAGGTTATAGACTCCATTAGCTAGCCCTTGAACCACTAAAGATCTTTCCTTGAACTGGTGAGGTTATAGACTCCATTAGTTAACCCTTGAACCACTAAAGATCTTTCCTTGAACTGGTGAGGTTATAGACTCCATGAGCTAACCCTTGAACCACTAAAGATCTTTCCTTGAACTGGTGAGGTTATAGACTCCATGAGCTAACCCTTGAACCACTAAAGATCTTTCCTTGAACTGGTGGAGTTAGATATTCTATCTATCTATCTATATACCTAGGCTGCTTCCCCCAAGGAAAGGGAGGTAGCCGAGACAGGACGACACACTCCCCATTTACTCATCCATTCAAACACATTCATTCGCATCTTAGCCCCAAAGGGGAGAACGGATAGATCCTCACCGCACCACACCGCACAAGGGTCAACTGCGCAATGCAATCAGTGACATCCGCAGCAGGGCCCGACAGCAGAGCTGGTTTACCCCTGCCACATCATAACAGACTCATCCCCTTACCCGCACCTGACAAATAGCTGATCAGATATTACCTTCACTAATTCCAGGCTGTCTTAAGTTGGATATAATCATTTGGTTGCTGCAAGGAAAAGCTACAAAAAGACGTCCTCGGGCTGAAATGGTTAACGTTGGAAGGAAAGGGTGGTTTGTGTATAGGCTATCCAAGCTTTGACAGAGTTGGTTACGTGGTGGTTTATAGCAGGGTGGAGATATTACTCATACGTAACAGGTTTATGAATATGGTGGTGTTGGCTAATTGAACTGTAAGTACGTGTGATAATGGGCCAACGGTGGGATGGCCAGTTAACTTGGGTGTCTGTATATCAGTAGTTGCCATCAGAGTTGTTAGAGTCGTAGATAACAATCTGTGACATCGGGTTTGACTGTGACGGTGACAGTTTTCCCTCTACGAATATTGAACATTTTACAGTGTTGATGTTTTTTTTTATTTTGTAATATTTTGAGTAACCTGGACGATTGCATTCATCGTAGGACACATTTTTGAATCAGATGGATTAGGTAATGTTTTTATTAACACCTTCACTTCTAGGGTGCCCTCCTAAACGGATGAAACTCGTTTTGTAGCAGTAAAATTAGCTAAATGAAAAGAATGTCGTCATAGTGAAGAGATTAACGTAATGGTCGTCCAGAAGAGACAAGTTTGAAAACATACATTCAATTGTTTAGACTTTTCGGTGAGATACTTGTATCGATCTTGAAAACATGAGATGAGCATTTCACTGTGAATGCTAAGGAGTTTCCACCTGCCAGAAACTGTGATGTGTACCATGACGTGTGGAGCAGGGATGGTGTGGAGTGGAACCTTTATTTGCTTGAGAGTGTGTGATGTGACCTTGTGTGGAGTAGTGATGGTATGGAGTGGGATGGCATGGAGTGGAAGGTGTTATCTGCCTAAGTGTGTGTAATGTAACTTTGTGTGGAGCAGTGATGGTATGGAGTGGGATGCTATGGAGTGGAAGCTGGTATCTGCCCAAGTGTGTGCGATGTGAAGTGATTCATCCTGTGATCTTGTGTGCAATGGAATTTACTATAGTTCTTGCACCTTAAGTGGACCCAGATTTTCGTCCTTTTGGAGCTTATTTCACGCAGTTCTGTGGCAGAATTAGGTGACTAGCATCATATTCTAGTGCTAATCTCTTGTTAAGGCTGAGCATTGAAGATGAAGAGGCGGCAGTTTTAGACCTACCTAGAACAAAAAGAATATACCTGTAGCCTGAGGGAGATAGTATGCAGTACGTAATTTATATCGTAATTTTGTGTGGAGCAGTGAAAACTGACGTGATTTTTAAGTTATCTTTAATGAAACACTGGTGGCATGGAAGGTAATGAAGCTGTTATAGTCGTTTCACTTTAACTTGGCCCGGATCTTCGTCCTTTTGCAGCCTGTTTCATGAAGCTTTACATTCTTCCCATAGCACTTCATTACTATTTTTTTTAGTATTTGTATTCTGTTAGAACTAAGCACTAAAGATGGGAAGAGATAAGTTTTAAGCCAAGTTAGAGTAAAACGAGTATAGTGATGTGTTTTTGTTTCCGTGGTAATGTGTCAGTATGGCCTAGTAATACCTAATTAGGCTTACCTCAACCGGGCTACCTCACCATGGAAGTGTGGTGTAGTGCCAGATATACTTCGTGCCATGTGGTGCTGGCTGTATGACCCATTGTAATGTGTCAGTATGGCCTGGTAATACCTAAATAACCCCAGCCAGGCTGCCTCACCATGGAGGTGTGGTGCAGTGCCAGCTACATGTCATGCCATGTAGTGCTGGCTGTATAACTCCTGTGAGATGGTTTCCTCTCAGTCACTGCCAGGAGGAATTGCTGCTTGAAACTGATATAGTGGAAGGAGTCAGCGCGTTTATCAAGACTGATGTGCTGAGGTTGGTGCCTGGAGACCACCTCAGAATCTTCAATATCCCCACAGGGGAAGGCGGTGGCTCAATCGGTAGAGAGGTGGCCTGCAGTCCTTACGGACCCAGGTTCGAATCCCGGCTGGGGCAGGGAACAGTTTAAGGATTTGAATTTCATTAAATCAGGCTTTACTGATCTACCAGAAGACCCGCCGACATGTCGTAAAAATACCCCCGCTAATACCAATACACCAGTCCTGTATGAGACAGCCCTAGCATGTATTCAATATGGATGGTGGGTGTTAGCGCCGAAGTGGTGACATGTAGAGGTGTATGGCATGTAGGAGGACTGCTGGGCCTTGATAGCAGGCTGTGAAGCCTATGCCCAGAGTCGGACACATAAAAAAAAAAAAAAAAAAAAAAACACCCTCCGCCCCTCTGGACGCTCTGGTGTTGGGCCGGGTCCGTGTTGGGTCGATATTGCTTCATTTAATCTTACAGCCTCTTACATGAGAACTCGGTATCGGTAAACGGTAAATGTTTGATAAATAACTACAGCTACATACGTGAGTGCGTGTTTAATGTGCCATTGTGTATGTGTCTGTTTGTCTATCTGTTTTTCATTCACTCATTTATTACCCCTTCAGAAGTAAAGGGACATGGGGCAAGGCTACTCAGTGAAGACAGTCAAGACAGAGTAAGCAGTCACTCGCGCCTGAATGGCAGTATGTGAGAAATAATGCCTAAGCACCCCTCCAGTATAAGCCATTTTTGGTACACATCCGGTTGGAGCAACTTTCATTATTATAGTTTGTTGGTTATATGGTTACAACCCGACGTTGTGAATGGTTTCATGGATTACAGAAAAACTTTAGGATTTCACGTCTATCTGTGTGTGTGTGTGTGTGTGTGTGTGTGTGTGTGTGTGTGTGTGTGTGTGTGTGTGTGTGTGTAAATCAATCAATTCAACATGGTTGTTTCTACCGGACTAAAACACTACAATTAATGATGGTGTAATTTAAGGTAATTATCGTAAAGCATTCACTGGGGTGGACTTGGGATGTGTTTATAAAGGTCAGGTTGGACAGCACGTAATTAATTAACGTGTTTGGTCCACGCTGACTCTTACACTATAATTAACACAAATGATCCAGGATTTAAGACCATTCTTGTGATGGATGAACTGCGATGATATACAGGTAATGTACATATTACAGTACTTATTTAAGTAAGTAATGTACGGGAGCCTGCTGTACCGATAATCACTCTGTTTGTTTCTAATCACCACTACCACAGTCACCATTTTCCTAGTCATCGTCATCATCATCATCATCATCATCAAAGCAGTCGAAATCAGTTTCCTACATTCACATGAGGTGGAAAGACTAAAACTGTTGCCGCAGATCTCTTGGAATGTGAAACAGGAGACGTGAAGCCATAATTAGGCCTTCAGTTCCCACCACTACTCTGCTGTAGGAGGTACGAGGATACTTGTACTGGAGCCTGAGGTCAACACATTCCTTCGCAATACCCTATTCACTTTACCTAGATGCAAAGTTGCCCTCTCTCCATCTTTAATATTAATCCGATACAAGAGATTAACATAGGATATTATGATGTTCACGAAGAAGTGCTGCGGACATGATGCCGAACAGTAGCATTATTTTATTATTCGACTGAGTCACGTGAAATAAACCGCAAAGGGGCGAAAATATCGGTCATGTTAAAATGAATGAACTATAGGAAAAAGGAGGTACCATTTCACCTCTCTCTCTCTCTCTCTCTCTCTCTCTCTCTCTCTCTCTCTCTCTCTCCCCCCACTATGATTCAGCTCTTATAAGATTTGTTGCGATGAATGGGCCATTGAAGGCTGTATCAGATATCACCAGTAAATAAGAAAGTTTCCTCTGAACCAAGTATCAAGAATAAACTAGAGGACGTCACTGTACTGGAAAGATTGGTCGCTTTTTATGACGCGCAGGGAATACGTGGGCGGTATTTTTGATATTTTCGCGCAGAAATAGTAGTAGTAGCAAAAGTGGTATAAAGTAGTAGTGGTAGTAGTACTATGGTAGTAATAAAAGTAGTAGCAGTAGTAACAGAAGTAGTAGCTAGTAGTAGTAGTAGTAGTAGTAGTAGTAGTTATTGTTATTTATGTAATAGTAGTATTTGTTGTTTAGCCCCAGGTTCATGTGAAATGTGAACCCAGTGGACTGCAGGTTATAGCCACCCATCTCGTACAGTCAACCATCCTTGTTCCTGGGGATAGGGAGGGAGTAGAGAGATGTTTGTATAACCGGACAGTGAAGCCGCTCGGTTATATCAGTGCCACTACATGAAGGCGTCCTTCTCCAGCATCTGTTAACCTAGTGGAAACTTCAAATAAAAATCATTTGAAGTTGTTTGTTATACGGTACAAGTGTGGGCTTTTGATTTCAGTAATTATCCGTCAGCGAGTGGGTTAATTAGTGGTAATTAGGTGAATACATTCATCAGTCTCATGTCAGTGGGTTAATTAGTGGTAATTAGGTGAATACAGTCATCAGTGTCATGTCAGTGGGTTAATTAGTGGTAATTAGGTGAATACAGTCATCAGTGTCATGTCAGTGGGTTAATTAGTGGTAATTAGGTGAATACAGTCATCAGTGTCATGTCAGTGGGTTAATTAGTGGTAATTAGGTGAATACAGTTGCTCACTTTTTTTATTCGTTTGTATTAAATTGCTAAGGAACGGCCTCTTAAGTGAAGACACAATAATACATACACGAGTATCTATGGTATAAATATCCTTATCCTTTCTCCGTCCTTCCTACCTTTCCTCCTCAAACCGCACCCCTCTCTAACCCATCTCTCGTATGATCTTTATCTCCTCACCCTTCCCTTCACCGATTTCTCCTCCTTTCTCCATTCCTTCACCATTTTCCCCCATCTCTCCCTTTCTCTATTCCTTCACTTTTACCCCACACTACCCATGCTTCCCTAACTTCACCTTTTCTTCCTCACATCTAACCTTTCCCCCTATTCATTCACCTTCTCCCCCACCTCCCCCTCTTCTCATTCCATCACCTTTTCTTCTCTTCCTCTCATCTCCCCCTCTTTCCTATTCCTTATTCTCCCCTCATCCCCTTCCCTGCCGCGTCTGACTCTTTCATCAGGTACCGTTGTTAGCCCTACCTGGCGGCCACCTGAGGGCACCACACCCACACAAGAAATATAAAACAAACGCCGGAGGGCAGTATCTCGTCTTATGCCTCCAGCTGCCTTTTTGCCTTTTTTTTTTTTTTTTCTTTTTTACCTCGTAGCATGTCTCACCTCTTTTCCCTCTTCCTCTTCGATATCTTCATCTCAGGTTGTCTTTTTCTTCTCTCCCCTTCTTTCTCCTCGCTTTTTTTTTCTCGCTTCCTTTTATGTCATTTCGCCCCACCCCACCCCGCCTTTTTAAGCACGGAAATAACATCTGCATTTCTCATTTTCTTCTGTTTTTTATCTTCCCATGTTATCCTTTTTCTATCTCCCCCTTTCTTCTCCAGCTGCCTCCCAAAAAGCATACCACAACCAAGAAAAAAGGAATCTCCCGTCTTGACCCTTCATCCACCTTTGAGCTTTTCGAGTGTCCCTTATCTCATGTCTTTCCTTTTTCCTACCCTTTCCCCACTCTTTTCCTCTCTTTCTTTTCTGCCGTATGCCCCCCTTTTACTAACATCTTTATGTATGTTGGTTTTCTTTTTTGTCCCACTACTATTACCTTTTTGTTGCCTCACAGGAATAATATTTAACCACGATAAGGAATCACTCTTTCAGTCCCTGCACTACCCTCTGTCTTTGAACTCTGTTGCCTTCTGTGTTCCCATATTTTTTTCCTTGTTTACCTCTTGTATAGTACTTCCCAAAACCCCTGTTGTGTTCCTTTTCCTCCTTCGTGTTTTTCGCGTTTTTTCTTTTCATGCTGCTTAGCTAAATATAATACAGAAACAAATAATGTACTAGACAACTTAGCTGGCCAACCCATTTACATATTAGCTCTTTGAATCATCCTTTCGTCTTGTCTCCTCGTTTTTTCTTTATATCCCTTCCTTTCTCCATTTCCCATTTCATTCCACCCACTCCTTTTCTCTTTTTCCCATTTATCATTCCTCCTCTTCCTCGCGCCTCTACTTATCTTCTTGACTCCCACATTTTCCTTCCTCAATTTTCCCCCTGCTCTTTCCTTTTATTTGATGGTCTCTCTCTTTCGTGCTTCTTCCTCTCCCCATTCTTCATTTCGAATCTCTGTAACCATCTCTGTCTTGTCTGTTCTCCTTTATTTAGTTGTCATCTTTATTTTCTTGCCATCTTCTGCGAAATGCAGTAAAACCAAGAAAAAGGAATCTCTTCACTTCCACTTTGACACACCTTTTACTTTTATCTCCTTTGTCTCGTATTTTCTCTCTCATCATCTGTTTTTTGCGTCATTTTGTTTCCCCTTTTACTGTCCATTACCTCCTGCTTCCCGCATTATTGTTCTTTCTTCTTTCCTCGTCGTTTCCTCATGTTCTTGATATTGTCCCTCTTGTCTTTAGTAGTCTTTCTACCCCAAAACCATTTTATCAAACTCAGGGAAGACCTCTGTCAGGTTGAAAGGGTTGGAAGCAGTTTATATTAACCCTTTCACTACCTTGTTTTTTTTTCGTGTTATTCTTAGCACTGCCAGAGTATGCTCATGTCAGAAAATGAAGGAAAGAAAACTAACTTACAGTATTGATATTTGTTTTCATACAGGTGAATGTAATCGTCGGGCGGTAGGAAATAAAAACATTTATGATACTGGGGTTCGGAGTGGATAAAGACGACAACAGTTCTCTATTTTTTTTTTCCTTTATGCTTCAGGGACGAACTTAAAACGTATTAACCTTGTTAACTTTGCACCAAACGTCCCCACCTCTGGCACTGTTCTGCATCACGTCTCCTGCACGTCATGTCTGTATCTTCAGGTTCGTCTATCTATCCTCTTTACTACTAGAGCTTCTTCCTGAAATTAATATAATTGTCTCATGGTTGTCAGAACATGTGGATTTTAATTTTCTTTTATATTCAGTAAAGTCGTAATTAATTGTATCCGAGCAAATTCACTGATAAAGCTTCACACAACCAGGCAGAATTTAGCTTCTGGAGGCCAGTGCGTTTAATGATGCACATTTTTATATACAAACAGTGAATACCTGAACTTGTTAGTTGTCGACGGGACAAAATTAGAGTGAACAGTATCAGGAGCGGCAGGTTAATTACAGGGGACAGGTGTGTTGGGGAAAAGGGTCAAAATGGGGGGGGGAGGAAGGAGCGGAGGGGAGGACATGGTGAACGAGTATAAGGGGACAGGGGTGGGTGGGTGTATTAGTGGTTGGAGAGGAAGACAGGGTTGGGTTAGAGGCGGTTTCGAAGGAAGAGAGAGAGAGAGAGGAAACCAGAAAAATAAGAGAAAGGAGGAAGGGAGAGAGAGTTAACATTTCAGCGGGCGGGCAAGGAGGGAGAGAAGGAGGTAAAGCTGGGACTGAAAAAGTACGCAGAGGGGAAGAAAAGAGGATAAGAATTGACAGAAAATGACAGGATGGAAAGCGAGGCAGGGGAGAGAATACCGGTTGGGAGGAGGAAAAGGAGGCAATGAAGGAAGGGAGTGAGGAAGGAAGGATTAGGATTAGAAACGTAAAGTACCGTAGGAGGAAAGGAGGACAGGAATAGAAAGAATCACAGGGTTCAAGTATAAACTCATCTTCCTCCCTCCCTGTACTCATTTTCCTCCCTCCCTGTTTATCTGTCTATCAGTCTGTTCCATCTGTCAGTCATTATCATTGTCCATTTATCCCTATTTATCTGTCTGTGTGCCTGTCTCTTTCTGTCTTTCCGTTTGTTTGTCACTTAACACTACCTGTCTCTCACTCATCGCAGTTATGTGTGTAGAGAATTTTTACTGTTAGTTTTCTAATGAAGAACACTCACCTTTGATTTGAGGTTTTCTATCTACTTGTCATTCTACCGATCAGTGCCACTGTACAGTATGTATAACAGTTAAGGCCACGTCGCCGCACATAGCCATCACAGAACGTTCATTACATGCCACTCAGTCTGCCAAACCACCATCATTCAGTACCACACAACTCAGCTTACCAGTCTACCACACTATCTGCCTCAATAATTCCACCAAACTTCAACTAGTAATTTCCACAACTATCCCACACTACCAGCACACACATCCGCATAGTACACGGATCTTATCTAACACCACAGGCATCATACAATAATCCAGACACTTTTCCACAGCCATCCACCTACACACACATCTGTCTGGCACACGAACCCCACCGTATATCAGTAGGTTTCAGTCACTTCCTTCCTTATTTTTCCACAGCCATAATCAACAGCCATCAACTGTTTCCTACAACCACTCCAAATAAACCCACACACCAACTCAAGCGTCCCAAGATCAAATTGCCCATTCCACGTGCAACCTTCTCCATTAATCTCCAGTTATTATACCCTTAAGCTGTTATCAACAACACAAATAGCTAAGTTGTCCAAAGTAATTCCATACGACAGAATATAATTGGTGTGTTTTCATTTGACGGACTGGGTCACTCACAACATGACTATTAAGTCTTTGTATCAAATTCTAATAGCCCTAGTTAACAGTAAGGTAGGAATGAATCTCCTTGTGTACTAATCAGGTCATCCGTCCAGTCTGGCTGCAGCTGGCCATCAACTGATCGGACAAAGGTTACGGATCGTTGTCAGATAAAAACAAACCTATTGTGTTACTAAAACTCAAGCATCCCACACCACCCATCATACCAGCACTCCCATCACTTATCCAAAACCATCCCAGGTAATGCCACACCACCAGCATAGAACAGGCAACTCCACATGCAACACACACCACCAACCCAGAACAGGCAACTTCACATGCAACACACATGCAGCACACACCACCAGCCCAGAACCACTCTACGTGCAATACACACCACCAGCCCAGAACAGGCAACTCCACATGCAACACACACCACCAACCCAGAACCACTCTACATGCAACACACACCACCAACCCAGAACAGGCAACTCCACATGCAACACACACCACTAACCCAGAACAGGCAGCTCCACATGCAACACACACCACTAACCCAGAACAGGCAATTCCACATGCAACACACACCACCAACCCAGAACAGGCAACTCCTCATGCAACACACACCACCAATCTTCTCCAAATATTCCACACTACTGGTATTTTCCTAAACACAAAATTTATCCCAACTGATGGCACACCACCAACTGCCACAAAAACGCAAACCAGACACACACCACAAACGTTGCATACCACACCACCGCACTTCCAGTATATATTTCTTCCTACACTTGTCCACTTTATTTTTAGTTATCCTGTCCCTAAAGGTCAGACATCACTTTTCCATAACATAATTACGCTCTAAAATTATATTAAATGACCTACTACTACTGAACCACAGAGCCACAAGCATTTCTTTGAGGCACCTATTAACTACATTTGGTCCCCTCCCCCCCTCTCACCACCACCACCACCACCACCACCACCACCACCACACTTAGCCAACTCCCCCTCCCTCACCCCGTACAATCTGCCACTGCCTTTTACCAAGTTTACACTGAAACGGTAATTACGAAGTTTTAAGAGTTGGTGTTGACTTCCGCCAGCGTTTCCCCGTAGGTTGGCTGGATCAGGTTGCTTTCCCTTACCCGTTCATGCGTGTAGATGCACTTCTACTCCCTGCCCGCCTCTCCCTTTGCCTCTTTACAACCCGTACTTACTTTTTCACCTCCTTTCTCCAAAATTTCAGTCCTTTTCCTTGGTATATAATTTTCTGCTTCCTACCTTCTTTTTACTCCCTCTCTGCCTACCCTCCTTTCACCTGCCTTCACCACTTCCCATCTTCCATGCTGCTTCCATTCCCCCTTCCCTTTTATTTTCTGCCCCCTCTCCTCTTCTCCTTTTCTAACTCCTCTTACCTTTCTATCCTCTCTTGCCTCTCTGCTCATTGATTTTGCCTTTTGGAAATCCCCTTTCTGCGCGCGCGCGAGCACACACACACACACACACACACACACACACACACACACACACACACACATACAGAAAGAGAGAGAGAGAGAGAGAGTTTGCGCGCTGTTTATGTGTACAGTTGTATGTGTGTCTCTCACGTCCGAATAAATCCTTAGCATTAACATTAACAGAATAGATCCTGGACACTACATTTCCATCATACTTTTTACCCTTGTGCTTGGCTTACGGCAGTGTGCATGAGTGAGGCGGAGGGGGACAGGGGGATGCGGAGACCAAAAATGAAATGGAGGGATGGGATGGAGAGGTAAATTAATGAGGGTGGTATGAGTTGGAGAAAGGGCAGCCTGACTACAGGGGATATAGGGTCAGTCAGTTTGTTTGTGCCCATCCCTCCCGGGTTTTAGGCATCTGGATATAAACAGGAGAAAGATGGATAGGTAGACAGACAACTGCTGAAGAAAATTCTGTCGTTTAGGTCTGCATAAAATAAGTGTAGAATCGCACGCGATCCATGAGAGCTTGTTACCTTGTGACGACTATGATTTCCCTCAGCCACGTAAAATACTGCAGTGTGAGCCAGAATGTCCTTGTCCAAGTGATTTCATAACACCAAGAGAATTGAACAGCATATTTTTTTTTTTTACTCTTTTTAGGATATATGTTAGCCCGCCTGAAGTTAAAGGAAACCAGATATAACGATAAATTTTTTAACTTTTAGGCTGCTGGGATTACTCTAACACACACACACACACACACACACACACATACCACTTGAATAGATCTGAAGTAACAATCAATGATCACTGGATTAATTTATTGGTAACTAAGCCGTACGCCATTACCACTGTACCTTTGATGGTTTGGCCGGCACGACAAAAATACTCGATCCACCAGCGCGCTTGTGTTTAGTATTCTTTCTTCCCCCGAACCATTTTATCAAATTCAGGGAAGACCTCTGTCAGGCAGAATGGGTAGGAAGCAATTTAGCCTATATTAATCCTTTCACTACCTACACATTTTCCTTTTTTATTCTTGCTACCGCCAGCGTACGTTCACATCAGGGAAAAAAAAGGAAAGAAAACCCTTCTGCTGTAAAAGATGTGAAGTGAAATAAGCTAAACCCATAGACATTTGGTGTTTTCATAGAGCTAAATATAATCGTCCGGCGGTAAGAAGTATAAAACATTTAAATTACGGGGTTTGAGTGGATAGAGACGACAACAGCTCTCTAAATTTTTTGATGCCTCAGGTACGTACTTAAATTTTAAGAACCTTGTTAACTTTGCACTTAACATCCCCGTCTTTGTTACTGTTCTGCTCTACGTCTCCATCAAGTCATGTCTGTGTCTTCAGGCTCGTCTGCATATCCTTCACTCGCTGGTGATGCGGGTGGAGCTAAAGACATAGACGTGGCTGGTGGAGATGTGGTGGAGTATAGTACCAGAGGGAGGTGGGTATGTTTGGTGCAAAGTTTACGAGGAGTACCCGATTTTAGTTACGCTCCTGAGACACCAATTGCCGGCTATATCACATACAAATTTCCCCACTCCCCACCCTTCCACGTATCTTGAATGTTGTATTCTCGCCATTCTTGTATAAAGTATTGGTTAAATTTTCTTGTAAGATTGTGTTATGATGGACAGAATTTGAGAAATATGCAGTACATCTTCACCAGTGTTAGAGATTCAGCTATGAAGATTATACTTCATTTAGGTACCGTAGGCTACTCATATTATTGAAACCAACCATAACGAGGTTGATGCGGTTGCCGCATTTATGGTAAATTATCGGCGAAATCTGGTACTGCCCACCTAACAGCTTCCAGCTCAACGCCAACAGTAGTTAGGAATACATTGATTCCGTATACTAGTTTCCATAATTAGCAGTAAATCTTTTACAGTTGGATCCTGATAAAGCTGTCCAAATAGTGGCTAGCCTAACCCTAGATAGGTAATGTGGGGTCTCAGAAACCCCAGTCTCCGAAATTTAATTTTTAAAATATGAGCATAAGGTCTACAGATCTGTCCGTGTCATTACCTTCCTGCCTAGTGATGCTCTTCATGGGGATGATGGGGTCATAGCTGTACCTGGCTCTGATTTTGCTCTATAGAGCCATTGGGGTATGTTAGACCCCAGATTACCTATAATGTAACCTCAGTTGAGCCCTCTTGTGATTTTTTTTATTTCAGTTTGCTGTCTTTCTCCTTTTGTATACAGAAGGTCCCAACATCGGTCTACCGCAGACCACTCATGGAATCATGATATTATTTATCAGTTTGCAAGATTTAAGTTTAAAATTTGTATACCTAAAATTTTACCATTTTTGTATAAACTTTAAAAAAAATATATTTTTTCAATTAAACTTTATTTTTTCTGGCCCTATTTAAAGATAATGGGTTGAATTATTTGTGTATTGAAGCATTTTGAAATATCTCAAACGGAAGTTTTTTTTTTTTTTTTTTTTTTTTTCCCGTGGGGTCCGTCAGACCCCACGTTACCTAATATAGTAACAAAATCAAGATTACCCATCTAGGGTATGGCGTGTGAGGAGATTTGTCCGCTTGGTGTTACTGATCCAGTGGAATGAGACACCAATGATCCCAGATGTGCCAAAAAACAATGGGTTTTGTTCTGTTATTATCGCATTTACGTCTCGTGTACCAGGGTTGTTGTATATTAATGCAGTTGTCAACAAAACATCTTATGGTACGACTAACCTGATTTTGTCTGCTTGCAACCTGTGTTAACGTCCAGGTCAGTGTGTCTTCTAATTTATCACAATATAACTGTCCAGAATAGGAGTCGTAATGGCTTTGTAGTCGTTATCGTTCGTCTCACGATTTGCGTTTGCCCAGAACTATGGGTTCGAAAACCATATTGTGACGGATCATTCAAATGAATGCTGGTAGAATGTACCAGACCTTCGTAGGTTGTGCATGCATTTCGTCGCACGAGGCATATTTGGCGTCTTCATTGTCATCGTCGTCGTTGTCTTTGCAACTCCTGCTTTCCACCTAGTAGATGGGGTGAGGTCTGACTCGGAAACAAAGAAAGTGATGCCACACCAGTAGGAGAACTATAAAGCAGTTCCAGACCTGCGAAATGCTTACGTGCCAGCTTCTTTTACTGAAAATCAAGGAGTGAAATTAAGTGAACGTAGAAAATTGTGGAACAGAGCAGAAATTCTTATGCCATGTTTTATGCCTGCATATTTATTAATCTTCGTATACATGATCATCGGCCATTTTCAACATTCTGCCCAATCCTCTCCTGTTTTTGTTTTGAATTATTTCTTTCCTCTCCATTACCCCTGTATTATTCCCCTTCCCCATATTCTACCTTTCCTTTCCTACCACTTTCACTTATTTCCCAGCATTGCCATTGCTTTTCATTTCGTTCCCCATTCCTATCCTTTCCATCCAGTTTTCGTTTCCAATTCATATTTTCTGCTTCTTAAATTTCCTAATTCTTCCCATTTACTTGCTTCCCCATTTCTTTGCTTCCTCGTTCGTTTCAGTCTTCATTTATTAATTTATTTCCCTTCCCTCTGTCATTTAGTTTATTTCCTTTTCAAATAATTTTCCTTCCTTTGCTTTTCTACCTGTTCCTCTTCTTTCCTTCTCTTTTCACTCATTTCGTGTCAGAGCAGTAATTTTTTCAACATTATGATTCTCGTCTTCACACTCCATCCCTTTGGGTACAGGGTCAAGCAGATTTTGGGGGACTTTTTTCCCCTCTGCAGTGCCTGTCTGCCCCGTCAGCCTCCCAAGGATCGCTCCATAATTCCTTCCAGAGGTGCAGGTCTTCAGAGATTTTTGAGGGCACTAAGTCTTCAGTCTCTTCCCGGGCTCTTCGTTAATTATTGTGGGAACATCCATCCAGTCATAGAGGCACCGTCCCAGTATATACAGATGGTTTAAAATCAGCCATTGTGTTGGGTTTGGGGTGGTGTTTCCAAATTTTGTGAGGAGAGGAAGTCATCCTCTAGATGCCTCTATTTTATACTGAAGATTGGACTGATGTTTTAGCTTTTAAACTGATTCAAGCACACGAAGAAGATCCTTTTACGGTTTTTAGTGATTCAGAGTATTCTGTTAGCCTCGGAATGTTTTATTTCAGTTCATCCCCTGGTACTTGTCGTTCTTGAATTATTTTTCCTAATTCAGCGGTGTGGAGGGCAGTGAGAGGGCGGATACATTCGCTAAAGCCACGTCTTCTCGACGAATCCCTGCCATCCACCCACTTCTGCTTCCGGTATGACACCTTCCGAGAAGTTTGGGTGGGATGCACTTGTTAAATATGAATTAAAGAAGATTTCTCAGAGGGTGGTTTCACCGAGGGTTCTCCCCTCAGTGCCTCGGCGATAAGAGGTGGCTGTTGCCCGGTTTTTACAATGGCACTCACGGCTTACCCATGGGCTTCTAATGTGTTGCAGGACTTAGTCGTATTGTGATGGCTGTTTGGTTCCCCTTACTGTTCGTCTCTGGCTGGTCGAGTGTCCGAGTTTAGGGGACTTGCGTCACAGGTTTCACAACAGGTATTGAAGGAGAGAGAGCCTCTCTTTGTTACTTATTCTTGAAAATGATATTGATTTCGTTTGAGTATGAAGGTTTTACTGTTTTTTCGCCGCCATATGACCAAGTCATTGCGGGCCAAGTTATTATTTAATCATTAATTCAGACTCTCTCTCTCTCTCTCTCTCTCTCTCTCTCTCTCTCTCTCTCTCTCATCGTATGCCGTTTTCTCCTCATTCTGTTCGTCTGCCATTTTTTTTTCCTGTTTCTCTGTCCTGTCCTCTTACCGGCACCACCCCTCCTGTGTACCCCAGTCAGCTAATTGGGTGTGTGTGTACCGCACCATAAGCTGCTTCACCACATCAACCAATACTTGGCATCTGTTGCATTCAGTCTTTGGGGTAGCCAATTGCCTGTCACTCTGTCTCCATGTCACGGCGTGAGCTTAGTGTTTACTCCTGCCCAGGTTTGTCCATTGTTACTTAGTTCTGTCCATTGTTATCAAGTGTTCAATGCGATTCATTAGTGTTTAGTACCGCTCAGTTCTGTCCATTGTTATCTAGTTGTGTCCAATACGATTCATTAATGTTTAGTACCACTCAGGTCTGTCCATTGTTATCTAGTTGTGCCCAGTGTGATTTGTTAGTGTTTAGTACCACTCAGTTCTGTCCAGTGCCTCCCAGTTCCATCGAGTTTGGTCCAGTGGTACTCAGTTCGATCTGGTGCTACCTAGTTCTGTTCATTGTTATTCAGTTTTGTCCATCAACCACCAGTTGTGTCCACTGTTATTATTTTTTACCTGTACCATCCAGCTGTGTCCAATTATAAAGTTACTTCTTCTTTTACCATCCAGCAGTGTCCATTTTTATCCAGTTTTGTCCATTGCCACGCAGTTATATCCATTGTTTCCAGTTATCTTCAGTGCAGTCGTGTTGTGTATGTTGCTATCCGGTTCTGTCCATCGCCACCTGGTCGTGTCCAGTACTATCCAGTTTTGTTCAGTGTCACACAGGTGGGTCTGCTGTCAGCCAGTTCTGTCCTCAGTCTCACAGTTTTGTCCAGTGGCATGGCGGCCTGTGGTAACGTGGCAGGATAACACCAGCCAAGAACATAACTCATCTTACAACTTTTTTAGACCATGGAAATAATTTGTATATTTAGCAGACGTAAGTGTAATTATGTGATTAAGACGTAAACAAAGAACGGGGAGGGGTATTACGCGTTTTTTTTTTTCCAGGGTGATGGCTTATCCTCCCTGCTAAGCGGGTAGTTAAAGAATGGAACCTAATTACGGTCCGTGACTCAGAGGAATAATTAATGGATTCCCGTGTAGTGTCCAGCAAAAGTTTAGGGCAGGCCTGGTGGTGGTGGTGGTAGTGGTGGTGGTGTGGGTGATGGTGGGTGGTGGCAGCGGTGTTGGTGGTGTTGGCGACGGTGGTGGTGGAGAGCATCCAGACTTAATAATGAAACCGTTCACTGCTTGGAGTTCTGCCACCTGAAGGAAACTGCTTGGTGTTAGCATAAGTAACATCCAAGCACATTGAAAGGGTTGCATGAGTGAATTTTTAACCCTTTGTCTGCATGAGTTTCATTTAGTCTAACCTTTGAGGGCAGGAGTTTTCCTCCTTTGAGTGGACTGGACTCTTGATAAACAGAATGTAATACATAGATGAGATTCTGCCGTCGGAAGATTAATCAAGATTGCTCTTGTCAACAAACGCTCAAATTGTTTAGAGGACAGTTTTTCCCATCACATACACAGAATCGTCTGATGGGCGCTAGAATGAAAAACTGGCGCCTACTGTGGGTGAGGTAATGCCCTTTAAAAGAAACTTTCTTCGTGTTAGCCTTAATAGACTACCAGCATAGGGTCAGTGTTGGAAAGTATACCCAGGACTGTTTTTAACTCACTGATAGCCTATGTCAGATGAAGAAAATCATGTGTAGTTCACCTAAATAACGGCCAACCTACGCGTGTTCATAGCATGGAATGAGTATGAAAATAAAGGGAAATGTCTAACAGTGGTTTCGTCTCCATTTTGGTGTTATTTTATATAAATGAGGGTGTTTTGGTGGTGGTGTGAGTCTCTCTCTCTCTCTCTCTCTCTCTCTCTCTCTCTCTCTCTCTCTCTCTCTCTCTCTCTCTCTCTCTCTCAAGCATGGATGTACACACGCACACACGCTTGAGCCCGAGGCTTTTCACTTCGCGGGTAAAAGTGTAGCCATTGTTTATGTTAAGATGCATAAGTAATTTATGTATTTTTAATGGAGGGGCCAGTTCTTTGCTGACTAAACTTGTGTGGCAGTAATAAAGAGTAATGTAGTTAAGATCACTGTGTTTGTCAGTGGCTTTTGCCTTTTTAGTTGTAAATAATTATTGGTTGTTTTAGCTTATTCTAAGATTACTTTTTTTAATACTTATAGTGGTAAATGTATCGGTTGAAGCAGACTGGTATTTGGTTCTAGCTACAGTTTGTCTACAGTACTCTGTTTTTCAAATAACCACAGGTGTGATTATTACGAACTTTAGAAATATTCTCTATCACTGCGAGAGATCTCCCATCCGTGAAATAATTACGTTTGGTGATAGCAACAGTGAATCAAGAAATCATCGCCTTGAAGGGGTTGAAGAAGAGTTTCTGACATCAAATCATAAAGGACTCAGTCTATACTAAGTAACATCATCAGGCGGCAGCAGGAATACAGTATATTACATCATATGGATGGGTTACCACTGGCCGGTATTTCGTTGTATGCTTTCACTTCAGTTATTAACAAATGTGTCATTATTCAAAAGGCAATTAATTGTGTTATTGCCGTTCATCATTGGTGTAGCGTACTCTTAGCATTCTTCAGCAGGTGCTCCTTCATCATTATCACACTTCATGTGAGAATGTTCCCTGCTGTTATTCAGTCCCTGTATGATCATAACTGTTTCAGAGTAGCCAGTTTGTCACATTTATCAACCATTGGACGGCGAGAGGTTTACCTGTGGCGAGTAAAATCGTCCACAGTGAGCCTCAGTATAATAAAAATAAGTCACCAGCAGTCCCTAATTCTCAAATCTCAAGAGGATAAATAGTGGCGGGGAAAATCGTCAGGCGTTATCCACAGCAGAAAAAAAAAAAATATTTGTCCCTTCATGTATGAGGATTGAACTGAGCGAGGCTGTTATCATTTATTTAAATTAATCATGTAGTATTCAGGACGTGTCAAAATTGTTAGTTAGTTTCATAAAGCACTTATATATGGTCATGCAGAGGGTAGAGATGAGGTCATACAGAGGGGAAGGGGATAAGGTCATGCAGGGGCTGGGGTTGGGTCATGCAAGCGATAATATGATACAATACAGGGGTCGGGGATAAGGTAACTTGTAGGGAGTTAAGACTCATGCCGGTGAGTAGGTGCGGTGTCATGCAGAGGCAGGTGGTGTCAGGTGATAGTGTGAGATAATGTAGGGAGGGAGATGAGATCTTAACGTATATTTAATGGAGTGTGTAATCGTAACTTGTACAAAGATGGTTTCTTGGGGGTGGGTGTGGTGTCATGTAGAGGAGGTTGGGGTGGGACTGTGCAGGGATGGATGGTTGGGGAAGGCGGGGAGGTTAGGCTAGGGTCATGCAGAAATTGTTAGTAAGTCTTGCAGAAATTTGGATGTAAGTTCATTCAGAGGAGGTTTTGGTGGAGCCATAAGGATAGGGAGGGAATTCTTTGCGTCGGGTCATGTAGAGAGGTTGGATGGAATCATCCAGGGAAGGTGAGTCTGATCCCATGTGGAGGCCAGGGTGTTGTTATACAGTTGGGGGTGGGTTGTTGTATGCGAAGGGGGTTGGTTGGGTTGGGGTCATGCAGAAGGGGTTGGGGTGGGGTCATGCAGAGGGGGTTGGGGTGTGGTCATGCAGAGGGGATTGGGGTTTGGTCATGCAGAGGGGGTTGGGGTGTGGTAATGCAGAGGGGGTTGGGGTGTGGTAATGCAGAGGGGGTTGGGGTGTGGTCTTGCAGAGGGGGTTGGGGTGGGGTCATGCAGAGGGGCTTGGGGTGGGGTTATGCAGAGGGGCTTGGGGTGGGGTTATGCAGAGGGGCTTGGGGTGGGGTTATGCAGAGGGGCTTGGGGTGGGGTTATGCAGAGGGGCTTGGGGTGGGGTCATGCAGAGGGAGTTAGGGTGGGGTTATGTAGAGGTGGTTGGGGTAGGGTCATGCAGAGGGTGTTGGGGTGGGGTCATGCAGAGGGTGTTGGGGTGGGGTCATGCAGAGGGTGTTGGGGTGGGGTCATGCAGAGGGTGTTGGGGTGGGGTCATGCAGAGGGGGTTGGGGTGGGGTCATGCAGAGGGTGTTGGGGTGGGGTCATGCAGAGGGTGTTGGGGTGGGGTCATGAAGAGGGGGTTGGGATGAAGTCATGCAGAAAGGAATGGAGGTGGGATCATGCAGGCGTCACCTCCGGGCACTGCTGGTCCTGAAGTTCTTTTCCTGAGAAAGAAGGAAAAGGACTCAGCCGTTCACGTAAACAAGCAATAAAATCTTGGGTGCGTCTCTCGCCCCTGTCTCCGATTTCAGCAGGTCATCACCACCGGAAAGACGCCGTAAGAATAGAACATCAGGCAGTAGGTTCGTGTTTGCGCGCACGCACTCCCTTTATTTTCTGCGCTGCTTCGTTGATCTTTTATGCATCTTCCTAATTCTTCTGCACGTCTTCACAGAATCCAATACTTCTTTGATTTTCTCATTCCACCACTCTTTGTCTTGTCTATGTATTTTCCTTTTTCATGCAGCCTCTTTAATCTGTCATTTTCCTTCCTTCGTCTGCGATATTCTGCCTCCTTATTCTTCAATGCTCTTTTTTTTCTGGTTGATGCTGTACAATCTTCCATGCATTCCGTTACCTCTCCTTGCTGCCTTACACGCTACGCCAAGTTTCCTCCTCTTACTCTTGCATGCTCCTTCCATTACCATTCTTGCTCCACCATCCATTTTATTTTGCAGCCCTTCTTAATCTTCCCTGCTCCTTCCCTGCTCCTTCATACTTAATCCTTTACTCTTCCATGCTCTGCTTTGTATTGTATGTTTCATGCTTTTTCCTTCATTTTCCATGTCCATCCGCACACATACACTCCTCCATGCTCCATCACACGCTTTAATTTTCCTCCCCCAATGCTTACATGCTCCGTCCTATCTCTTCCATGCTCCTCCTATCATTTACATGCTCCGTCCTAGTTCTTCCATGCTCCGTCCTAGTTCTTCCATGCTCCCTCCAAACTCTTACATGTTCCTTCCTAACTCTTTCATGCTCCCTTCTAACTCTTCCATGCTCACTCGTGAATCTTTTATCCATGCCCGCTCCGACTCTACCATGCTGGTTGCATATTCAAAATCATCCGGTCCACCATTCATTCACCCATGATCCACCCTTTTTCCTTTCATGGTCCACTGTTTTTCCCATCATGTAATGCCTCCCAACTTTTCCATACTACAACACTGTCACTTACCCCTCCTGCTCCTCCATACCGCTCTGTTCACTCCACCACTCCACTTATTCCTTCACTTCAGCTTACAAGCCGGTTACACACACACACACACACACACACACACACACACACACACACACACACACACACACACACACACACACACACACACACACACACACACACACACACACACACACACACACACACTTTCACAGAGATCTTCAAGCACACACACATCAGTACACACTTATCTATCTATCTATTGCCTTAATCCCATACGGAGTGGCCACAAGCAAATCGTCTCCACGTCGCCCTGTCCCCCACCATTTCACTGCCCTACTCCCAACTCGCACCCCCCTCTTTGATATACCTCTCCACTCCATCCCTCCGTCTCATCCTTGGCCTCCCCTTCCCCCTTTCCCCCTCCACCTTCCTCACATACACTCTCCTCGTTAGTCTCTCACTCTCCATCCTCTCCACATGGCCAAACCACCTCAATGTGTTTCTCCTAACGCTTCCTACGCACTTATACATACTACAGTTGCATAAGCTTAGGACACTTTATACGCTTTCAGCCACACATACCTAACTACATCCGTTAGCAACATCCACTTTACCGCTCACTTTAAGGAATAAAAACCTACAGAAATTCTGTTCCCCCTTTACTCTGAATTGGTCTACAATAGTCATCTTTTCTTCATGAGTGCTGAGTTTTGCAATATGTTTTCAATAGAATTCGGTGATAGCGATGAAGAAGTACCAAGGAAAGGATGTGAAGTTAGTGCATTGTCTTCTTCTCCCAGTGAGGTAGTGAAGCAATCTACACAAGACGAATATCTGGGCCAGGTTAAGGTGGAAGAAGTATACTCGCACTACACACCCCTTTAACCCCTTTCTTACGGCGATGTCTTGTTAAAACTTCCCACATCCCTGGGGGAAGAGTAATTGTTTTTGTCCGTATTCGTTTTGTATTATTCTTTCTTGTTAAAAGGTAAATGGCCATTACTCAGAGGCTATTTAGCCTCAAGCCATCAAACTTTGTCAGCTGAGTCTCCCGGCTGGCCGTCATCTGGCAAACTTGGATGGAAATCGTTTAACCGGATCTCCGGATATTGTCCGGAATATAGTGGATATTATCCAGAACATAGAAAACCAAATTGTTGTCACTGTCTCAAAAACCACTTAAGCTAGAAAGCTGAAATTTTAATAGCATTTTTTTTTTTGTGAGGAAGAAGGAACCAAAGGCCATGAGCCCGCAGTAACAGTTCCCTCCAAGAGAAAAACAAAATACAATAGAGACCCAAATTCAAGATCCGATCATTTTGAGATGCCTGGACACACTGCGTTTGAAAGACTGGAGATCATAGGCAGCAGGAAATACAGACAGAGGGAGACAGTTCCAGAGTTGACCTGTTGCATAAATGAAAGACTGGGAGTAACGGTTAACTCGTGCATTAGAGAGTTGGACAGAAAAGGGATGAGAGTTTGCTGCCAGACGGGCGCTCCGCGCCCGTCGTAGAGGTGGAGGAATGCAAGCAGACAGTTCAGAGGAGCAGTGACCATTAAAGTAGCGATAGAAAAGAGATAAAGATGCAACAGTGCGGCGAAGAGACAGAGGTTGAAGGGAATCAGTAAGAGGAGGAGAGTTAATGAGACGAAAAGCCTCTGACTCCACCCTATTGAGAAGAGCTGTATGTGGGGAGCCTCCCTACACATGAGAGTTGTACTCCACACATTGGGGCGGATAAAACCCCTGTATAGAGTCAACAATTGTGCAGATGTAAAGAAAGAGCGGAGTCGGCTTAGCACACCCAATCTCTTGGAAGCAGATTTTACAAGAGATGTAATATGATCTTTCCAAGATAAGTCCCGAGTAAATGAAACCCCAAGCATGTTCAAGGATGATGCAGGATTAAGCTGAATATTATTAAACATTAGTGGGTATACCTGTGGAAGATTTTGTCGGGTTGATAGGTGTAAGAACTGAGTCTTAGATGCATTAAAAACAACCATATTATTTTTACTCCAGTCAGAGATACGAGCCAAGTCAGACATTAGGTGTGCCATAGCCTCATCCCTTGTATGTTGAAGTAACTGTTGAGATGGGCGTTGCGGGAACCGAATGGAAAGGTGAAGGGTGGAGTCATCAGCGTATGAGTGGATAGGGTTAGATGTACAGCTTTGAAGATCATTGATGAATAAAAGGAAGAGAGTTGGTGATAGGACAGAGCCGTGAGGAACACCACTGTTGATAGATCTAGGAGAAGAACGATGGCCGTCTACAACAGCGGCTATAGAACGACCAGAAAGGAAGCTAGCGATGAAGGCACAGATAGAAGGATAGAAACCGTAGGAGGGCAGTTTGGAAATTAAAGATTTATGCCAGACTCGATCGAAAGCCTTTGAGATGTCAAGTGCAATGGCAAAGCTTTCGCCAAAGTCCCGAAAGGAGGATGACCAGGAGTCTGAAAGGTAGGTGAGAAGATCGCCAGTGGAGCGTCCCTGACAGAACCCGTACTGACGATCGGAAAGAAGGTTGTGATAGGAAAGATGCCTTAAAATTTTTCTATTGAGAATTGACTCGAAAACTTTTGAAATACAGGACGTTAAAGCAATTGGACGATAGTTGGAGGGTTGGGAGTGGTCACCCTTCTTTGGGACTGGCTGAATGAGAACAAACTTCCAGCAAGAAGGAAAGGTACAAGTTGACAGACAAAGGCGAAAGAGTTTGCCTAGGCAGGGTGTAAGCACAGAAGCACAGTTCTTGAGAACAACAGGAGGGACCCCATCAGGCCCATATGCCTTGTTAGTATTGAGGCCAGTGATGGCAGAAAATACATCAGCTGAAGAAATTTTAATGTCAGCCATGAGGAAGTCAGAGGGGGGAAGTGATGGAGGAACAGCACCGGAATCGTCTAAGGTGGAATTGAAGGAGAAAGTCTGTGCGAAGAGATCTGCTTTATCAGTAGAAGAAATAGCTACAGAACCATCAGAGTAGAAAAGAGGAGGGAAGGATGATGAGGTAAAGTTGTTAGAAAGATTTTTGGCAAGGTGCCAGAAGGAGCGGGAAGAATTCGAGTTGGAGAGTTGAGAGCATTTAGTATGGATGAAATTATTTTTAGTAGAGCGAAGAACAGACTTAGCACGATTCCGGGCAGAAACGTAAAGATGATGTGATTCAGGGGTGCTTCTTGCCAGGGAACACATCTGAAAGGAGTATGATCTTATTCGGGTAAATATCCTCTGAGATCGCCAAGGGTCAAATATTGGCATTTTCCAGGATATTTCGGATGTCATCTAATTTTCCTTGAAAGAATATTGCTAGAGCCACCAAAGAGTGTGGGCTAAAATAAGATGATCAAAAATCAGAGCTAAAAGTGTAGGAGTAAGGGGTGCAAGAGTGTGACTTGACCCTTTGGTTACGAGGAAGTCGTCTGTATTTCACTGAGTTTGTTCCAGACGATTTTATTCAGTGTAGGAAAAACATCTGAAAGGAATATTGAAAGCTATATATGTGCCTTTCCGTTCTGAAAATGTTTCCAAAGCCCAAAGGACATCGAAAGACATTATGAGTAATATATAAAAGACGTCCTCAATCTGACGGGGTTAAAGAAGAGTGGAAGATGGTGAATAAAGAAAACTTAAGAGTAAACGTGTTTATTATTAACCGAGTGTGGGAAGGTGTAAGGAAGCCCCCAGTTCTTGACGGTCATTTACGGAACATCTGTGTTTGTTTGTTATCAGCTTGTATCATACATTACAGTGTACACAACACATGTACCGTAAGTGCTTGGTATCGGCCTGTATCACACGTTACAGTGTACACAACACCTGTAAGTGTTTGTTATCAGCTTGTATCATACATTACAGTGTACACAACACCTATAAGTGTTTGTTATCAGCCTGTATCACACGTTACAGTGTATACAACACCTGTAAGTGTTTGTTATCAGCCTGTATCACACGTTACAGTGTACACAACACCTTTAATTGTTATCAGCCTGTATCACACGTTACAGTGTACACAATACCTGTAAGTGTTTGTTATCAGCCTGTATCACACGTTACAGTGTACACAACACCTGTAAGTGTTTATCAGCCTGTATCACACGTTACAGTGTACACAACACCTGTAAGTGTTTGTTATCAGCCTGTATCACACGTTACAGTGTACACAACACCTGTAAGTGTTTGTTATCAGCCTGTATCACACGTTACAGTGTACACAACACCTGTAAGTGTTTATCAGCCTGTATCACACGTTACAGTGTACACAACACCTGTAAGTGTTTATCAGCTTGTATCATACATTACAGTGTACACAACACCTGTAAGTGTGTGTTATCAGCCTGTATCACACGTTACAGTGTACACAACACCTGTAAGTGTTTGTTATCAGCCTGTATCACACGTTACAGTGTACACAACACCTGTAAGTGTTTGTTATCAGCCTGTATCACACGTTACAGTGTACACAACACCTGTAAGTGTTTGTTATCAGCCTGTATCACACGTTACAGTGTACACAACACCTGTAAGTGTTTGTTATCAGCCTGTATCACACGTTACAGTGTACACAACACCTGTAAGTGTTTGTTATCAGCCTGTATCACACGTTAAAGTGTACATAACAACCAGACACAAAGGTCGGACATCCTTTGCATTTATCTGCTTCAAATATTTCCTCCTCTATTTTTTTTTTTCACATTTCCTTTTTAGTTTACTTATTGCATTGATTTATTATTTTACAGCGTTGTCCACACCTTCACGTTGTCAGTGTTAACCCTCTCAGTACAGTGACGTATTTTGTATTTTATTCTTGCTGCCACCGGACGATTTTAGTCAGTGTGTGAAGGGTGTGTGGTAATGAAGGGGTTAATTAAGGCTGTATTTAACCCGGCATAAGATAGATACAAATCCTGTGGTGGTGTCAAGTAAAAAGGCGTCATAAGATCCAAAGGGTTAATTGCCTCAGTGGCCCTGAGAGTCTTGTTTATACTCACTTTACTTCATCTTGGCCAGGGTTTTCGTCCTGTTGCAAAGTATCTCATGTACAGTAACTCAGTGGCAGAATAAGACAATACTGTGCTTCTTCATCCTTTCCCCAGCACTTCTTCATGACTAGCAGCTTGTTTTAGTGCCAGATCTTACATCTCAGCATTCAACGTGAAGCGATGGCAGTTTTATGCCAAGTTAGAGTAAAATGGGTATAGTGGTCATCTTTCCTGCTCTTCCTGACTCAGCTGCCATAGTCAACATTTCTGTGTGATGGGCGGCGCATCCAGTTACCCCCTCGTTTGTGAGGCCGTCAGGGTTAATTGATTGTTGACACCTGCAGCCCAGGTGTTGCACGGTTGCACCAATTTCCCTTCTCGTCCCTCCTTCCATCACACAGTTCGTTTGGTTCGGCGGGTTCGGTTCGGCTAGATGGTGTGCTTTCTTTTACGGTAATATTTGATAAGATGGATTTTATTTCTTGATTTTTATTTAGCAGATGGTTTCTTTCGAAGGCTGGTCTTCCTTCCATCACCCAGTAACTTTTGTTCGACTCTGTCTGTCTGTCTGTCTGTCTGTCTGTCTGTCTGTCTCTCTCTCTCTCTCTCTCTCTCTCTCTCTCTCATCTTATTAAGTCAGCAATATGAAGGTGTCATGAAGTCAGCACATTGGCTACTCAGATGGGTTCAGGTGGTCTTGGGCCAGGTCAGCAATCCTGAATTACGGTGACTTGATTACAGGCACGGTCACGGCAGGGGTGGGGGAGGGGCCGGTAGGGCAGGAAGGCAACCAATATATGTTGGGGGATTCAGTAGCGACAGACGGAAAAAGAAGAAGAGAAGGAGGAGGAAGGTTATGTAAGTCTACTCGAGTGTCTTAGGGCGACAGGTATGTTTTGTTAAGTTTCGGTCTTTGCCTGGAATATTACATGGAACACCATATAATATCAAGGCTCCTAGTTCTACTCGGTGAACATAGACTGGAGGGAAACAAACTGTGCCCAACAGCCTGACCGCCCGTTGAATTAAACTCGGGTTCTTCCGGTAGTGAGCCAGGTTTGCTGACCAATACTCCTACGGCATCCTTGGGAGGGGGCGGGGAGGGACTCGGAAAAGACCCGGTGTTTTGGTTCAATGGCTGTGACTTACGGCCATCCACAGACGTGTGATGACTGAACCTGCTCTACTCTACATTCCCCCTACCCCACCTCCCTCTCTCTATCTGTGTTTACACAGATGCTCACGAGCCAAACTATACCCATGATGATGCCAGTAATATGCCAGTAGTAATGACTCACATTAGGATGATATTAGCCAAGGCAGGGTAGTGTATCACCCACTTTATTACAACCATCAGTAGTTCCCTTCTCTGTCTTCGCAGTCCCTCATTGTGATGTCTACGTTTGTTATATTATTGCTTCCTGCAGGCAACATTATTCAGCGCCATTAATTCTAGACATCATTATCATTTTGTGTGTCTGGCCTCCCTGTTTCTTCCTGCAGTAAGATTATATATATATATATATATATATATATATATATATATATATATATATATATATATATATATATATATATATATATATTTGTCATACAATGGAACGTACCTGTACATTTTCTTTTATCACACTACCTCTTATTTGAATACGTATTTTTTTTCTTCAGTGTGATACGTTAACATCCTCTTATTGAATGACAAGCCAAATGACTCCTTGTTGCCCAGAAAACCATTAACAGTTCTGAGTGGTATTCACAGACCCAGGCAGAGGCCTGGTGGTCTAATGGGTAAATATGTCTCAACCGGACATGGCCCATAAGTGTTTACATCCTAGTAATGGTTGGGTTTGAGTGCTCACATAATACCAGTGAGGGATATGCCACTGAGCACTTACCTTCAAATGTTTGGATTAAATAACATCTCTGGTCCCTACGCTTCTACTGATGGACTGAATGATATACAGATAACTTGCTTAGGCAGATACTGTTTTTTAATATAAAAGGCCATAATTATACTAAGAACCTGAAAATTCTTCTCTTCCAAAGAATACTGAAGTAGAATAATTAAGATCCGAGTATTTGGAGATGCTGGACACATTTAAAAGGCTGGAGATCATAAGCAGTGGGATATGCAGACTGAGGAAAACCATTCTTGTGTTGACCAGTTGTGTACATGCAAAAGCGAGAGCATCGGTCAACTCTTGCATTAGAGAGTTTATCAGAAAAGGAGTAAGAGTTGCGTGTCCACTGTAATGGGAAATGAAGGGAAGCAGAGACTTCCAAAGAGTACTGACGACAATAGTAGCAATATAAAACAGAGATTCAGTACCGCGGCAGCGAGAGACTGAAGATAGTGAGTGGAAGGCGAGTTGAGTAGATGAGAAACCTGAATCCACCGTACTCAAAGAAGCAGAGATGAACTTGGCCATATATGAGAGGTGAATTGCATACAGTGGGGAGACTCTTTGTGGAGAGTCAGCAACCTGATAGGAGTAAGAAAACATGGAGGCGGTTCAGCTCACTTAACCTCAGAGAAGCTGATATTGCGGGTGAAGAACAATTATCATTCAAATACAGATGACGAGAAACATACACACCAGGGTTACCTATATCACGAGATATGAATATGAAATCACTTGTAAATACTACACAAACGGAAAACGTCAGTATGTTTTCAGGTGTATGCAAAATTTCGGGAGCGAAGCCAGTACTACTTTGTTAAACTGATGGTTGGGTAGATTGGATTAATTATGGTAGTTGTTGGCTTGCAGTAAAAACATTATTAAAGGCTAACACACACACACACACACACACACACACACACACACACACACACACACACACACACACACACACACACACACACACACACACAGCCCCTTCTCCACCAAGTATTGTGCTCACCTTTTAATTTTCATTCATTCCCACTGATACAGCTCTTACGTATCTTTCTACACACGATCCAAGTTTGCCTACATGATTTTTTTTTTTTTGTCATTTATTTGGAATATTCCACCTTTGTATAATCTTACAGGTAACACTAGATAATTCAGTTCAGTTTACAGGAACCCAAAAGCCAAAGGGATGAACCATCTACCTTGTAACTCGTAAACATGATCGTCTGTTAAGTTCATATTTCGCATCGATGTATTAGTTCCTATCTCGACTTACTGTTCCACTGCCCGAGTTATAACTTCCTTGTCCTCAGCATCTAAATCCAGTGGTATTCATATTCTCTCTCTCCCAACATACTTCTGTACAAAGAGCAGCTTACTTGATGAACACATTTAACTGATACCTTCCCCCCTGTCCAACCATTAGTGTGCAGCACAAAAATGCTGCCATCCCCACTGGCCAACCATTAGTGTGCAGCACAAAAATGCTGCCATCCCCACTGGCCAACCATTAGTGTGCAGCACAAAACTGACAGCACCGGATGGCACCTCGTGGCCGGGCCCTCCAGCCTCTGCTTTAAGCCTTTGTGCCAGGGAAGGAAAAACATTTGGTGCTCTTTCTAAATCCTCCATTGTTACCTGCCATCAACCCACACGCACTCCTACGCATTTCTCCTTGTCAAAACTTTGACGCCATCCTACACCAGGGGGTTTATTTTTATACACCGGCGTGAAAACAACACTGCAATATAAAAGAAATGTGGACGTGGAGCGGCATGCCACCACTGAGGAGATGATACTGTGTGTGTGTGTGTGTGTGTGTGTGTGTGTGTGTGTGTGTGTGTGTGTGTGTGTGTGTGTGTGTGTGTGTACATTTTCCTTGGCCTGGTGTTGTCTCCCGGGATATGTTTACGGTATATCATCGTATGACACCATTTGCCTTTGTGTGTGTGTGTGTGTGTGTGTGTGTGTGTGTGTGTGTGTGTGTGTGTGTGTGTGTGTACATTTTCCCCTGGCCTGGTGTTGTCTGCCTGGAGGCGTTTACGGTATATCAGCGTATGGCACCATTTGCCTCGGGTGTATCCCATAATATGGTTGGCCTGAGTTAGGGTCAGTAGGCGGGTTCCGTGTGGCTTGGTGGTCACTGTGTTCTGTTTAACCCTGTGTTGCCTGTGTTACCGTGATACAGCCTACCTCCTTCCTCCCACCCACTCCACCACAGCCATAGTATTTCACAATCCTTTTACCGCGTATCTCATTCTTCCGATCCGATATTGCATTTTTTTTTTCTTTTTTTGACGGAGAGGACGAGAGCTGCGACATAAAGGCTTCTGACTTCTTTTTACCTACCGTACATCGTTTGACACCAAATTTATGAGAGTAGTGTGTGTGGTTTTTGTTGTTCTTGGAAAAAGTTTTTTTTTTTTTTTTATTATCGTCCCACGCATTCCGGCCACATTACAATGCCTATCTCCATAGGGTCATACCCCTCCTCCCCTGCCCCATTATCCCTCCTCATGTTGCCCACTCCCTTCACACCCTTTTTATGCACCCTCCCTCCCCCCAGCAAGCGTCTGTGATTTACACACACCCATCACCAACTCCTTCCATCATACAACACCCATCTGCACAGGGTGTACTCGACCCGGCCTCTCCATCACCCACCACCATCTTAACGTGTCCCATTTGCTTCATCCACTCATTCCACCCATCTCACTCAAGTATTCCTCCCCCACGTATGACTTGCACCTTAGTAGCCTACATACAGTAACACCACGTATGACTTGCACCTTAGTAGCCTACATACAGTAACACCACGTATGACTTGCACCTTAGTAGCCTACATACAGTAACACCACGTATGACTTGCACCTTAGTAGCCTACATACAGTAACACCACGTATGACTTGCACCTTAGTAGCCTACATACAGTAACACCACGTATGACTTGCACCTTAGTAGCCTACATACAGTAACACCACGTATGACTTGCACCTTAGTAGCCTACATACAGTAACACCACGTATGACTTGCACCTTAGTAGCCTACATACAGTAACACCACGTATGACTTGCACCTTAGTAGCCTACATACAGTAACACCACGTATGACTTGCACCTTAGTAGCCTACATACAGTAACACCACGTATGACTTGCACCTTAGTAGCCTACATACAGTAACACCACGTATGACTTGCACCTTAGTAGCCTACATACAGTAACACCACGTATGACTTGCACCTTAGTAGCCTACATACAGTAACACCACGTATGACTTGCACCTTAGTAGCCTACATACAGTAACACCACGTATGACTTGCACCTTAGTAGCCTACATACAGTAACACCACGTATGACTTGCACCTTAGTAGCCTACATACAGTAACACCACGTATGACTTGCACCTTAGTAGCCTACATACAGTAACACCACGTATGACTTGCACCTTAGTAGCCTACATACAGTAACACCACGTATGACTTGCACCTTAGTAGCCTACATACAGTAACATCACCTTAGCAGTTTACACTTTACTTCCCTCCTCCTGCCCCATCACCCACCACCATCCCTGGTCTTCCTGCCCACTCTTCTCCAACCACTCCAACCGTTTCTGTCCATATGTGGGCAATATCATAACAATCACTGCCTCGACAACATTGTTTGTCCATCTGCAACGACGATAATCACCGGATATACTCGTATGCCTACAGGGTCATGGCCACCCGCCCATCACCATCCCAGACTTTTTCACCCACTCGTCTTCGCCCATCCCACCCATACCCATTACTCAGATGACTACACATTTCTATTGAATTTTATTTTCCACAGGCGTCTGTTTGCAATAGAAAGCGTTAGGAGAAATACAGTGAGGTGGTTTGGCCATGAAGAGAGGATGGAGAGGGAAAGACAAACTAGGAGAGTATATGCGAGTGAGGTGGTGGAGGAGGAGAGGGAGGGGGAGACCAAGGATGAGATGGAGGGATGGAGTGGAGAGGTATATGAGAAAGGGGTGTGTGAGCTGGGAGCAGTGCAGAGAAATAGCGTTGGACAAGGCGACATTGAGACAGTTTGTTTGTGGCCATCCCTTACTGGATTGAGGCGTCTGGCAATAGAAACCTGTAGATAGATAGATAGTCTATTTAGTTATGAGGTTGCCGGCAAACATACCATAGTAAATTCCTTCCTGGAGTAAAACAAACCATTTGCCCTGTCGCTCAGTGTAGTCATTTGAATGTATCTTTACATCGAGTGAGTGAATGCTGGGCGCCCTTACCCATATACAATATATTATATATTATTATACACGGTTAACTTCTAAATAGGTACCCATACAACATGTTCGTTTCTTTATTTGTATACAGGTATACTATTAGCTTACTCGTATAGTATTGTAATTTAATAATGGTGTCTAACACAGTATAATTTCTCTTGTTTCAGGTAAATAGTTGTCCAGTACCTGGTGTGTAGCGTCTGATGTCCGTATGTAAGTACTAACATTATCCAGTCCATACTTGTGTTGCTTTATTCAAAAATTAGCGTGTCCTTTCACGTAGTTTTTCAGATCTCAATTGTTAGTGTGCCTCCGCTCACCTATGGTGGAAGAGGCATTTTGTGATTGGTCTGTCCGTCCGTGCGTCCGTAACACTGTTGTGGGCGCGATACCTCGTGAACCCATCAACGGATTTCCACTAGACTTTGTCAGTGATGCAGTATGAGGAGATGATGAACTAATTAGGTCAGCAAGGTCATGGAGGTTGTATGGCGAGTCCGTGTGCAAGGCCTGGCGGAGGCATACCGAGCGACGCTTTGCGTCGACAGCTCGTGGCCCGAGTTCTCGGTATTTCATTTGATAAAGTTTTGTTTCCCATGATTTTACTTGAATATTATCTTATTTTCCCAATAAGATATGTTACTGAAATAGTATTATTATCAGAACCGTTCTTAATTTCTTGTTCGTGTTGATTGAACCCGTTCAGTGCGATGATGGAAGAGAGGTTAGAGATGTAAGTGGCCAAGAAATGAAACAGGTGGTAAAATGTAAACACCTGTGATGGATGGTAACAGAAAAAGATGGTTGTGAGGAGGAAGTTTGAGAGAGGGTCAAGGCTGGATGGAAGAAGTGGCGGGAGGTATCTGGAGTGGTGTGCCACAAAACAGTGCCACAGAGGTTGAAAATATTAATCTGTGAAACGGTGATACGGCCAGTGTTGATGTACAGTATGAGTTGGAGACCTGGCCACTGAGGAAGAGGGAAGAGAATCTTGAACGGACCCAAGTGATGGTGCTTAGGTGGATGTTGGGCGTAACGTTCAGAGAGGCTTGAATATGAAGAGGCGAAGAGCAGATGTGCCGTGTATCAGTGTAAAGATGAGAGTGGCAGGGTTGAGATGGTATGGTCGTGTGGTAAGAAGAGAGGAGCGACAGCCAAGCAAGAGACCATGTCGGAGGCCTGTGGAAGGAATAGGCGTGGGACATTCTCGTTGTATTGTAGAGATTAGTAGTAGTAATGGTAGTAGTTGCTGCTGCTGCAGTTGTTGTTGTTGTTCCAGCCCAGTGTTCATGTGAAATGTGGACCCAGTGAACAGCAGACTGAAATTGCCCTTCCTGTGCAATCCACCATCCTCTTTTCGGCGAATAGGTAGGGAGTTGAGGGATGTTTGTACAACCAGGCAGTGGAGCCGCATGATTATATCAGTGCCACCACAGGAAGGCATCCCTCTACAGCAGCGGGGGGGTTCCTGAATGCATTATGTAGTCCCGCCACTACGATAAGTATTACCGAAAATAAGTTGCCTGGACACCGCATCATAGGAAAGGGATGAAGACGACGACGATGATTGATGATGATGATGATGATAATGATGGTTGATAATGATGATAATGATTATGATGATTGATTATGATGATAATGATTGATTATGATGATGTTTGATTGATTGGTGATGATGATGATGATGGTTGATTATGATAATGATGATGATTATGATGGTTGATTATGATGAAGATGATGCTGACGATGATGGTGATGATTATGATGATGGTTGATTATGATAATGATGATGATTATGATGGTTGATTATGATGAAGATGATGATGACGATGGTGGTGATGATTATGATGATGGCGATGATTATGATGATGGCGATGATGATGATGATTGATGATGATGATGTTGAATACATAGCATAGTTAAGGTAATTTGGTGCAGGAGTAGTACGCCTTCATGTGGTAGTACCGATATATTCAAGCTGCTCCCGTGACCGGTTAGACAAACGTCCCACAGTTGCCTCGCTATCCACTGGAAGAAGGATGGTGAATGGCTGAAGAAAGGCAGCCTCAGCCTGCATTCCACCGGGTAGGCGGTCAGATGAGCCGGAGGATACAGAAACAACAACAATAGCGAGGAGAACTATGCGCCATCGTGTGTGTATGTGTGATGGCCTCTGTGCGTTTACGGCGAGAAGTGCATGTGTGTGTGTGTGTGTGTGTGTGTGTGTGTGTGTGTGTGTGTGTGTGTGTTTGTAAAACAAACTCTGTAATTGCTGTGGTCAATAAACTATCTATCTATCTGTGTGTGTGTGTGTGTGTGTGTGTGTGTGTGTGTGTGTGTGTGTGTGTGTGTTGTAGTATTAGAGGTACACACACACACACACACACACACACACACACACACATATATATATATATATATATATATATATATATATATATATATATATATATATATATTTATATATATCTGGAAATAATCTTAGGGATATAAGAATACAACAAAATCGAAGGTACAGGTGTAAGAGGGATACCTCCAGTTTGGTGGGAGGAGACTTAATGTTTTAATGCTGTACTGCATATCTGTAATGAGTTCACGACGAGATATTGGAGAGTTGGGGATCAATAATCCCCGTTTGCCCTCCACTAAAATTTAGAGGGGACAACTACCTCTTTAACCTCCCACTCCCACTTCCGGCACCCTTGCAAACGTCCCTCAAGTGCTTCCCTAGCCCCCAAAAGGAGGATGGTGAGCTACAGGACAAGATCAGCTTAAGCCTGCCGTCCACCGGATTTACGTTTCATATGAGCCTGGGGTTGCAATTACTTGTCTTTACCCGAGATTATGTTTTTATATTTGGACCTTGCTGCATCCAGATGATTTTGTTTATCTCGAGAGAGACTCAGTGTGGCTTCATCCCATGTGTGTTTTCCTACGCTGTCTCAGCTTGATTCCTTGTCTTTTCTTATACCAAATTATCCTATTTTCTTTTATTTCCCTTTCCACTTCCAGGCATTCCTATCGTTCTTCATTTCTTTACAAATTTCTGTACGTTGATTCCTCTCAAAATCGTTTTCCTTCTCTACCCTCCTTACTTCATCGTCTTTCGGTACCAAGCCTGTTGTCTGGTTCCCATATTCTTTGGTCCACCATCAGCGGAATTTCACAGACCGTCTGTCTCGAGAGAGCTGCTGTGTGTGGCAAGGTTGTGCTGAGGGTAAAGCACTGCGTTTTAGCTTGTTTTTAGTCTCTCTCTCTCTCTCTCTCTCTCTCTCTCTCTCTCTCTCTCTCTCTCTCTCTCTCTCTCAGTCCGTTTTCATACACCTTTCTTGTCCCTATATATGTTTTGCATCCTTGCAGTGAGGACTGTGTCTTTTCCTTCACACACATTCTTGTTCCTTCCACACTTTCTTGCTCCCTATTTCCCTCTCAGTTTCAGTCCATCATCCATCCTCCCTTCACCTACGTCCTCCATCCTCTCGTCGTCTACTTTATCGCTCTTCACACCCTCTCACTTTCCTCTTTACATTCTCCCTCCATGTTTTGACGCCTTCATCCCACCTCAATTTTGCCTCATTAAATTTCATTTCATTTCATTTTTTTCCCTCCCTAACCCAGCTGTGTCTTAATTCACTCCCACATTCCCTCCACGCCTCCATCCTTCACCACATTCCTTCATGCCTCCTTCCCTACTCTTCCTTCATTCTCCCCTCTCGCTCCTTTTCGATTATTTCCCTCCCTCCCTTCATTGCCTCCCAACGTTCCGTTTATACTTGCCTCCCTCCCATCCCTTTCTACCTACTTTTCTCCCCTTCCCTCCTCTCCCCATGTTACTTCTTCCCTCCCTGCCTCCAATTACCGCGTGCCTTTTTTATTCCCTCCCCTTACCACATACCTGCCTCCCTCTTCCCCTTCTTCCAACATGCCCCTCTTTATTCCCTCCCCTTACCACATTCTCTCCCCTTACCACATACCTGCCTCCCTCTTCCCCTTCTTCCAACATGCCCCTCTTCCTTCCGTTCCCTTTTCCCAGACGACTCTTTGCCTTCTCAGTCACTCCCTTCCTTCCCTTCATCTGACCCACATAATATCTCTGTTGTTTCTCCTCTCACTCTTTCTTCCACGTATTTGTTTATCTTCTCCTTCATCCTGTTGCTTCATTCACTTGCCTTTTGATTTTCTAGCATAACATATTTATTATTTATTTTTTTCATCACTGTTTTCCTTTCTCCCCTTTCACTTCTTATTTCCTACCCTGCCTGCTTCATTGCTCACCTGCCTTTTTTATCTCACCTCATTTCCTCTTCCAGCCCCCTTTTCATATACCTTCCCCCCTATAATCTCTCTCTCTCTCTCTCTCTCTCTGTAGTATTTTTTCTTCCTCCTCCTCCTCCTCCTCGCATCATTGATCTTCCTTCTCACCTCCGCTTCCCTCCTGTTGCCGATTGAGGGGGAGGATGTGGGTGGGTTGTCAGCAGAAGGCGGTGTAGTGGAAGGAGAGCAGGCAGGTTTAACACCACCAGGAACAAGGGGTTTCATTTACAGCCACTGAGGGAGGGGGGGATACGGGGTAGGTGCAGAATCATTCCTTAGCCCAGGTCTTAATCACGTCGTTGCAGAGTGAGGTGTGTGTGTGTGTGTGTGTGTGTGTGTGTGTGTGTGTGTCACTCTCACACACACACACACACACACACACACACACACACACACACACACACACACACACACACACACGTACTTTATACAATTCGCATTAACCTTGATTTCCGGCGTTTTCTTGGCCAGCCAAATTACTGGCGGTTGGGGTATCCCCTTCTGTGGACAGTGAGGGAGCTGAAGGACTTTTGTATGACAGGGAAGCTGAATTGCCATGCTATATCTGTGCTGCTGCGTGAAGGCGTCCCTCTCCATCACCATCAAAAGTTGTACTAACATGTAAAAGGTCGTGTGGTACTGAAGAAGCTAAAACTGAGGGTGCAGAGGTGTGGACAGCCCCCAGCTTTGATGAATAATTACTGAACACGTTTGCATGTAAGATAAGGTTAGCCTGCATGCCACGTTATAAAGCGTAGTCAGCAATGAGGTGAAGGTCAGGCACATTTCTTCTTCGTGTCTGATAGATCAAATGGACGTCAAACTTAGCACTTGTTTTTCCCTTTTGCAATATTAGTTTTAACAGATTCTGCTCTATGGTGTATTTAAATGTTATTCTTGCTGCCGCCAGACGATATTATTCTATTTATCTTCAGAGGATTTTATTCATTTTAGAAAATAACTTGTTGGACTTTAGGTGTTGCCTTTATTGATTTTAGGGGAGACTTTTTGGAATTTTCTTGCAGCTTTCATTACCCAGTATCACTCTAAAAGGTCTTAGCTGTAGTCTTCATTAATCCCTTTCGTCAGCAGGACTTAGTTGTAGCCTTCAATAACCCCTTTCACTGCAGGAGGCGTTAGCTGTTGCGTTCATTAACCTCTTTAAGTACAGGTCTTAGCTGTAGCCATCATTAATCCCTTTCAGTACAGGTCTTATCTGTAGCCTTCATTGACCCCTTTCAATACAGATATTATCTGTAGCCTTCATTAACCCCTTTTATTACAGGTCTTAGCTGTAGCCTTCATTAACCCCTTTCAATACAGGTGTTAGCAATAGTCTTCGTTAACCCCTTGTAGCACAGGAGGTCCCTCGAGCTGAGTAGGATGGTCTGGTGGTGGCTGCAATAAAGCAAATGACGTCATCATTGTGAAGGGGTTAACAGTATAAAGGTGGTGAAGGTGTCAGTCAACAGTACTATCTTCCCTAGATTTTTAACCTTTGACAGCTTATTCATGTAGTTCAGTGGGAGAAAAGGAAAATACTACAGTTCCACGCTCTTATCATAGCACTTCATCGTGACTGGTATCATATTATAGTGTTATCTGTTGCTACAACTCGGCATTCAAGATGGTGAGGTGGTAAATTTAGCAAAAATTAGAGTGAAAGCAGTATAAAGAACCTTGGCGTTGCTTTACTTTTGTGCCAGCGCTATGGAATTGCATATTTTACAGACTTTGTTCTAGATACACACATAAAAACATGCACACAAATGTACATAATTGCATTGATACACACATACATACAGTACATGTACATATATACATACATTCGTACATGCCTTCATACATATACTAGTACATAATATAAAGGCTGTGTACATACATGCATGGATACATACAAACATACGTACAGTGTAAATGCATATAAATGCATTCATGGATACTGAAATTTAAATATTATAATAAAACTTTAAGTAGGCAGGCAGGGAAATAAGCACATACCGGTACATAAACGGATAGAAATGATCAAACTGACTCGTAGTTAAGTAGATACAAAAATAAACAGAAACGATCAAACTTGTAGTCAAACAAGAAGAAAAGCAGATACCAAATTAAACGTATTAACAAACAGTCGTACTCTCACCTGTGTCCTTCCCTCTCCCCGTCCAGTTCCCAGCCCGGTGGTGATGACGGCAGGCAGCGTGAGAGAGAGAGAGGCCGAGTGACTGCTCCGTCGCACGCTGTCACACTTAATCACTCTCATGCTCTAGCTTCCACACACACACACACACACACACACACACACACACACACACACACACACACACACACACACACACACACACACACACACACACACACACACACACACACACACACACACACACACACACACACACACACACACACACACACACACACACACACACACACACACACACACACACACACACACACACACACACACACACACACACACACACACATTGCAACAGGGTGACATGTACGACCATTCATTTGCATGCGTACACAGAGTCAGGCTCACTCACGCAGTAGCTCATAAAGTGACTCACCAACACTGCCACTACTGGCATAGCTTTTCCCCCGAACCGCCCACACACGAGATTTAACAAGCTACCAGAATATCATAAACAAAGTGAGATGGACAAAGTGAGACACAAGACGCTATGGCACGATGGAATTATTATGTCAGGCAGGGTATTGCAGAGGAGGAGGAGGAGGAGGATAAAGAGAAACAGGAGGAGGAGGAGGAGAAGGTGGAAAGTTAGCGGAGAAGAAGAGAATGAGGAAGGTAGGAATGTTTGGAAATAAGTAGGTAGGAAATATAGGGAAGAGAGTGAGAAAGAGTGGAAGAAGGGAAGGAGGGGGGAAGGACTGTGATAAGAGAATAGACAGTATAGGAATAAATGTTGTGCAGTCGGAGAGAGGAAGATAAGAAGGAAACGAAGGAGATAGTGAGAGCAGGAAGCGAATAGGTAGGAGGAGAGGTGTAGGCATGGAAAAGAAGAGAGAGTGAGATAGTCAAGAGGGGCTAGGACATGAGAGTTTAATGCAGTGCGTATGTTCAGAAAAATTCGGGAAGGAGGAAGAGGAAGAGGTTGCAGAATTAGAAAGAGACGAAGAAGGAAGGCGAAAATACTCGTATTAGAACTGTGAAGGAAAGCGGTGGGAAGGTGGGTAGATTGGGAGGCGAAAAGATTGGAATTGTGGAGGAAAGAGGTAGGAAGGTCGGTAGTACGGAGGAAGGGAGGGAGGAGAGGAGTGAGGAGACCGGAGAGGGAGGCAAAAATGCAGAGTGAGAAAAGTAGGGAAGGAGGTAGTGAGGTAGGAGGGAGGGCGTTGGTCCTGATGTGAATACAAAATCGTGTAAATGTGTGAGATGAGCGCAGAGTCTCCCGCCCTTGAATTCTTTTACAAGCGCCGTCTGACTTGTATATCACTGCTACCTGCTGGCGAGTGTGATGGATAGACTGATGGTGGATGGGGATAGATGGATGTGGTTGGTGGAGTGTGAATGTGAATGACTGTAGGGGATTGTGGTGTGTGATTGTAACTGGCGAGTGTGGGATGGGTAGACTGAAGGTGGATGGGGATAGATAGATGGATGTGGGTGATGGAGTGTGATTGTGGATGATAGTAGGGGACTGTGGTGTGTGATTGTGACTCTTGATAGTGATATTGTTGATGGGCTTCATATAGAACGACCAGCGATGGATGGTGAAAATTGGTGTGTTGTGAAGTGTGCCTGATTGTGTTATGACCGGTTGGGGGTGTGGATGGATGGTAGTGGGTGATGGAGTGTGACCGTGATTGTGGATAGACTGTTGAGTATTAAGGAGTGTGTGGTTGATTTTGGATAGATTGGAGTGTTATAATGTTACTGGTTCTGGCCTGACTGGTGTTGGCTGATGACAATTTTAAGTGGATTGCAGGAAGTGGTTGTGGACACAGTAAGGTTGTGGGGAGACAAGTTTATCAGAGAACGACTGGCCATGGATGGATGTAGATTTGAGTGGGTTTTGGAGAAGGGTGATTGTGGGTAGATTGGAAAGGATTGTATAGTATGACACTAATTGTATACAGAATGACGATATTTATTTGTTACCAGATCGTTAGTAAATATTACAGAAATCATTTACATTTGCAAGTTTCAAGGATACTTTTAATGGTGATTGCTGTTTCCCCCGAGTTTACTTGACCAGTTGTATGAAAAGAAAAAAAAATTGTGATTCCGGTTTTTGGAACACCTCCCTGACTCACGGTGAGGACTGACTGTAAATTACCCAACTGGAATGAATCGGCCTCCCGAAAAATGGACGAAATAGATCACTGGAGCTGGACGGAACTGGATATACAGTACACTGCCGATTGTCAGCTACATGGTAGACGAAACGGTTGTGTGAAACGCTGTTAGACTAGATATTGGGTTAGTGCTGTCAGCTGCACGGTAGTTAGACGAGATAAATGTGTGAGAACGCAGACGGAATTAAAAAAGGGTTGAGTGGTGGCAGCAATGTAATAGATGGACAAGATAGATGTACGAACGCAGATAGACTGGATATTGGGCTCAATCAGGTTGTTGTAATTTTGGTTGTGGCAGATAGAATGGTATTAGATTTGGTTGAAAGTGATGAATATTTGCTTGGTTAACAGTGAAGCTCTGTCAGTGGACAGAATTATTTATAGGCAGAGGCAATGATTGAGATGACCGGCGATGAATAAACGGAATTCATAATGAACTGTATGAAATTATTAGTAGATAAATAACGATGGTGAGGGTAAATGATACTGAATATGATTAAAGATGACAACAGGAGACGTGAATGATTGCCGTTATTCCAGAGTACTCGATGAACATGAGTTAAAAAAGAATAAAAAATCTTAGTAGACAGCATCATTACTTAGGAGAGACACAAATCCAGACAAGAATACTCAGAGACAAACACCTACGAAGGCAATTACTTTCCTTTAGACCCCGACCATTGACCTTTGTTCGCCCATATTTTAATCACTAGTCCCTCTGATGGTCCTCAGTCATTACTAAACTCTCGGTGCATATCTATCCAATAGGTTGTCCATAATGTTGTTAACTGTTAGGCAGACAGAAACAAAATCATAACCTCGTTGGAGGAGGAAATAAGTGTTAAAACAGAGTTAATTAAATTGGCACGATCCCAAGATGAAACAGAAGATAAATCCCCCGTCACACCTCTCTGATGCGTTATATACGCAGGGGCTGGTGGTTCTCTCTCTTTCCCACACGCCACCAACACACACATCACCGGCCTGGCGAGGGGTGACCGGATTACAGGGATTTTCATTTCCATTTTATAATCGTTCATATCTTTGCTGTACTATTCTTTGCTTACTGTGGGTGCTGTTATTCCGTTTCGTAGGGTGTGGCCACACCTGCTTGAAACATGTGATCGACAAAAAGAAATGGACCACCGGGTTAGAGCCGCTGTAGTATCCAAGTCTGAACGTTGGACGGACCCTGAGCTTCGTTTCCTCTCACATGTTTGAAGCAAATGTGGCCGTACCCTTAGGTATACTCACCTCAGAAACATGGTCGCTTGCCTTATGATAGACCATGGGGATGAGAAGTCAGAGGACGATTCATCATCTCAGCAGTTGTTTCGGCCAAGCGAGTGTGTAACTACTAGAGGTGGTAATCATTCAGACTCGTGGTTGATTCCTGTGATGGAAGGCATGTATCTGAGCTGCGGGTTTAACATAGTGAAGGCTTAGCGTAGTCCCATGAAGATCTAGAAAAGGAAACTACCTGTCAGCAGTAAGGCACAGTGATAAAGGATATGTAAACGTGGCAAGAATGAGATGAGGACCAGCTACCTTTTTTTTTTTTTTTTTCGTTTAGTGTAAGGTCGATTGGTATTTCAATTCCTCCCCGAATCTTGACCAATATTGAGGAGTTAGTAGCAGTCTTTATAGCTTCCTTTATTTCCAGAGTTGTCAGCGTCCTGTGTTAGCTGGACACTTAGCTGCTGATGGTACTGCCAGCTGTCCAGGTGAGTACAGAGGTGAAAACACCGTCATTACCACAAGGTCCATGAGGTTCAAAATAACTATCCAAAGTCCCCACTCCAACCTGCCCATTCCCCAGCTTGGATGGGGATCGAGTGACACGCCGCTATAGTTATTTCACCTTAGCTTGGCACAGATTTTCGTCTTGTTGCAGCTTACTGAACTTAGCTCAGTAGCAGAAAATGGCAATTCTGCGGCGGATAATAATTTTCATAGCAGTCCCTTGTGACTCTCATTATGTTCTGGTGTTAATCGTCTGTTACAACTCAGCATTAAAGATGGAGAGACTGCAAGCTGAAGTGAGAACAGTATAGTGTCTCGCACTGTGTCTTGGCAGAGAACCAAGAGAAGAAAATGTCGCCAACTTTTCAAAGCCATTTCTTCCAGCACCCCTCAATAGAATTATATTTTTCTCTCTCACGTACGGTCTCGGCGCTTTTCATTCGCGACTCCAAGGTCTTTCAAAAATAATAAGTTTGACAATTTTCTCCGGCAGAGTCTTGAGTCGCCTGATCCCATGAGTCTGCAGCTGCGTAAAGGCTTTCAGAGTTTTGTAATTTACTGCTGTAATCAAAGACGTTATTCTAATGCCCACTCATATATTTTAAAGTTTTGTGATGTCTTTGTCTTGTTCTGTTTGTACGATGCTGGTGGAGAGAGAGAGAGAGAGAGAGAGAGAGAGAGAGAGAGAGAGAGAGAGAGAGAGAGAGAGAGGTTGTTAGCGGAATGCTTTATTTTTTATTTTTTTAAGTCGTACCACAGGTCTTAAAAAAACAAAAAAAAGATACAAAGAGATGTATTATTCCGTGCATCATGTTCTATTTGCATTTCACATGTCCCTGGGGAGAAGAAAAAGAAATGATAGGAAGAAAGTGAAGATGATAGTGCAGTGGCCTTTTTTCCCGTTGTATCTCTCTTGTACTCTTTTTTCTCTCTCTTCTGCCGCTGGAGTGGAGAGAGAGAGAGAGAGAGAGAGAGAGAGAGAGAGAGAGAGAGCGAGAGAGAGAGTAGTAATGTTTAATGTGTTCCTGTTTTTCCTTCGGTAAATATTTCTTTCTTATTTTTGTTGTAATGTATGTTATGACTTATAATATTGTGCTCTTTTTCTCTCTCTCTCTCTCTCTCTCTCTCTAGACATAGATAGATAGATAGATAAATAGATAGATAGATATAGATATAGATGTTTCATATTCTCTTTCATTCCCTGTTGCTATTTTATTATCCGTATATTCATTCTCCCGCTGAACTCCAGAAATAAAGAAAGAAGAAGAATGGAAGGGAAGCAAAGAGAAAAATGTTTTAGTAGTTCTCTCTCTCTCTCTCTCAAGGGCTGTAAAAAGCAGCAAGGGGAAGAACATATTGGCTGGTGTCACTATTTGTTGTTCTTTTTAAATAATGTTTTTTTTTTATATTATTCATTTATAATTCCTGAAAGGGCAAAACAAGAGAAGGAGAAGGCTAAAGATGAGGAGATGCAAGAAGAAGAGATGAAAAAGGGAATGGAAGAGAACAACAAGAAATAAGGAGGGATAGGCGACGGTAGAGGGAGAGGAAAACGATAAAATGGGGAAGGAAGGAAGAGAAGGAAAAAGAAGACGTAAGAAACGCAGGAGGAGAAAGAGGGGAAGGAAAGAAGAGATTGGTGAAGAAGAGGAAAAAGAAGAGGAGGAGGAGGAAGAAGGTGTATTGTTTTTATTTCTTTGTATCTTTTCTCTTTTCTCTTGGAGTTGATAAAGAAAATGGAGAGAAGAAAGGAGGAGAGAACGAGAAACCCATCCACCTTCTTAGCTTTCCACGACGCCTCAGACTCTCACCAAATACACATCTTTTCTAAACAGCATTCCCATCTGGGCATTTGATTCTCCCAGTACTTGTTTTCCCCCTCTGCCCATGCTTTACCTTGAAGACCCTGATATTCCCCCACCTCTCACCAACTCTTCCCCTCAGGCAGTCCTAACGCCACTCCACGGATCTTCATTTTTTTTTTTTTTTCTACCACCATCCCCAAGGCAGTGTCTCTTCTCACGTTTCTCGTTCCTTGTAATGATATCCTCACTTTCCTCTTCTCCCTCTCTTCTCTTTGGGGGAGGCGGTGGCTCAATCGGTCGAGAGGTGGCCTGCAGTCCTAGCGGACCCAGGTTCGAATCCCGGCTGAGGCAGGGAACAGTTTAGGGATTTGAATTTCATTAAATCAGGCTTTACTGATCTACCAGAAGATCCGCCGACATGTCGTAAAAATACCCCCGCTAATACCAATACACCACTCCTGTATGAGACAGCCCTAGCATGTATTCAATATGGACGGTGGGTGTTAGCGCCGAAGTGGTGACATGTAGAGGTGTATGGTATGTAGGAGGACTGCTGGGCCTTGATAACAGGCTGTAAAGCCTATGCCCAGAGTCGGACACATAAAAAAAAAAAAAACTTCGTTCATTTCCCCACCACTCCTCGCCTTTGTGTTTCTCTCACAATGTCTCCTAACCTTTCTCTATTCTTTTCCACCTCTCATCCCTTCTGTCTTCCTCACCTCTCCTCACATCCATCTTTTCTGCATATCCTCTCGTTATCTCTGTTTCCTTCGCCGCCGCTTCCAATAACATTGTCTGTCTTACCACGGTACTCTTTCCCTGTCCACTGCTCTCTAATTCCTTTCCACTTCTCTGTCTTCTTCTCTACATCTCCCCACCTCCTCCCGACCGTCACTTTTTCTCGTCAACAGTAAATCAGTGGCTCCTCTCACTTCCCCAGCTCTGGTCTCTCACACCAGTGCCTCACGTCTCAGTAATTACTCACCGCCCGGTTCTTGACTCTTTTCTCTCTCTCTCTCTCTCTCTCTCTCTCTCTCTCATTATCTTCTTATTACCCCCGCCAACGAAGTTGGAGGAGGTTGTGTATTCACCTACTGTCTATTTGTTTGTTCGTTTGTCCACACGATATCTCCAAAAGTGCTCCATGAATTTCAATGAAATTTTGTGAAAGGGTGTGGCATGGGCCAAGAAACAATTGAACAATTTGGGGGCGGATCCGGATCGTGCAAGGGAATTGGCGGAGGTATGCGCTCGCTGAGTGCTTTCTAGTTTCAGATGTGGTTTATATTTATGCCATACAGCTTCTCTGTTGTGGAAAGCGTCGAACATCTTTCACTGACTCCGTCCCACGCCGTTATTTTTTGTACCAAAGTATATTCCGTATGAACCTGGCCATTTTTCGTTCATCCACTCATTCTGCCATTATGTTTTCATCCTGTTATCATAGGCTCTGCCTTATGTAGTTCCTTGTACGCCTTGGAAAACATCGGAAATATTGCACCCTCTCCCAAATGTGATATATATATATATATATATATATAACTTCTTCTCAGGCGTTACCCTCCCCCCGCCCCCCTTCTCTCTCTCTCTCTCTCTCTCTCTCTCTCTCTCTCTCTCTCTCTATTATCGTCATAGTTTAAGTACCAGGTAACATAGAAGTTAATGTAAATTAGTTAGTATGATTGTTACATTTGACCTAGATATTTTTTATTAGTAGTAGTACCGGCTATTACCATTATTTATTATTAACACAGTTATTATTATTATTATTATTATTATTATTATTATATTATTATTATTATATTATTATTATTATTGTTGTTGTTGTTGTTATTATTATTATTATTATTATTATTATTATTATTATTATTATTATTTAGTGACCATTATATTAGCGGAGACAATCCGTCTTCAGGTAAAGGGCACCTGTGTCAGCGTTTCACTGCGATGGTTCAACTTAACTGCTGTGTTCTCGTTGGCCGCAGACGATTTTATTCCGCCGAGACCATGGTTACGCAGGTAAAGGGTTAAGATACAGCAGACAGGATATATCAGTAAGGGAGACGCGTTACCACACCACGAGAGCCAACAATAATTCCACCTTTTGTACTGTTGTCTGTATCATTGGCTGCTTCGGTGCGTCCCTTACTGATAATCCGGCATAATCCCACACAGCCTTGGTTCACCCGCACCAAGTAACCATAAGGACACCACTTAACACACACATACACATACTATACGTTTTTCACTTTAACTTGACCTAAAATTGCCATCTCTGTCTTCAGTGCCGACATGTAACAATAGATCAACACTAGAATACGTTACTAGTCACGAAAAAGCACTGTGGAGGGGATTTTCTGTGCAACCATAGTATTTTATTTATCTGCCACTGAACTGCGCGAAATAAGTAACAAAAAGGCGAAAGTCTGGGCCAAGTTAAGGAATAAAAATAAGAACCGGATTGGAAATGGTTGTACAAGGTATTAATGTATTGGGTAGTGTGCATGGAGGCCTTTTAAGGTGTGGGAAATGGTTGTACAAGGTATTAATGTATTGGGTAGTGTGCATGGAGGCCTTTTAAGGTGTGGGAAATGGTTGTACAAGGTATTAATGTATTGGGTAGTGTGCATGGAGGCCTTTTAAGGTGTGGGAAATGGTTGTACAAGGTATTAATGTACTGGGTAGTGTGCATGGAGGCCTTTTAAGGTGTGGGAAATGGTTGTACAAGGTATTAATGTATTGGGTAGTGTGCATGGAGGCCTTTTAAGGTGTGGGAAATGGTTGTACAAGGTATTAATGTATTGGGTAGTGTGCATGGAGGCCTTTTAAGGTGTGGGAAATGGTTGTACAAGGTATTAATGTATTGGGTAGTGTGCATGGAGGCCTTTTAAGGTGTGGGAAATGGTCATGCCTATATACCCATCTCACATGTTGTATGGTGTCGGATGCAGAGGTAAAGGATTTGTTTCCTTACGGTCATAATGGTAGTAACTTGGTGTCTGCATCGTGACAGTGACAGTAGGTGGGCGAGGGTGTTATGGATTTATTGAATTTATCAGTGGTGGATTTGTGTGCCTTTGTTTGTTTATATGTAGTTTGTGGTACACACACACACACACACACACACACACACACAGTAGGTGGGCGAGGGTGTTATTGCGTCTGCTGAATTTATCAGTGTTGGATTTGTGTGCCTTTGTTTGTTTATATGTAGTTTGTGACACACACACACACATCAATAGACACATTGCAACATTAACAGGGTGACATATACGACCAATCATTTGCATGCGTACACACAGTCAGGCTCACTCACACAGTAACACATAAAGTGACTCACCAACACTGCTAATTGCACGCACACCACTTTCCCCAAACCACCCACACACGAGAGTTACCCGGCTACCAGAACACCATGCATGAAACGACGTGTGCAGGAAATAGTGAGACAAGACGCGATGGCCTGATGTGATTATTGGGTCAGAGAGGTTATTGAAGAGGAGGAGAAGGAGGTAGTTGGTACCGACGAGGAGCAGGAGGAGGAGGAGGTAGTTAGTATTGAAGAGGAGGAGGAGGTAGTTAGTATTGAAGATGAGAAGGAGGAGGAGTTAGTTATTATTGAAGAGGAGGAGGAGGTAGTTAGTAATGAAGAGGAGGAGGAGGTAGTTAGTATTGAAGAGGAAGAGGAGGAGGTAGTTAGTACTGAAAAGGAAGAGGAGGAGGTAGTTAGTATTGAAGAGGAGGAGGAGGAGGAGTTAGTTATTATTGAAGAGGAGGAGGAGGTAGTTAGTAATGAAGAGGAGGAGGAGGTAGTTAGTATTGAAGAGGAAGAGGAGAAGGTAGTTAGTATTGACGATGATGAGGAGGAGGAGGAGTTAGTATTGAAGAGGAGGAGGAGGTAGTTAGTATTGAAGAGGAAGAGGAGGATGTAGTTAGTACTGAAGATGAAGAGGAGGAGGAGGAGGAGTTAGTATTGACGAGGAGGAGGAGGTAGTTAGTGGGGATGAAAAGAGTGAGGAAGGTACTGGAGGTCTGGAAACCGATAGATGGGAAGGAATGGGAAGAGAGTGAGACAGAGTGGAGGAAGATTTGTGTGTGTGTGTGTGTGTGTGTGTGTGTGTGTGTGTGTGTGTGTGTGTGTGTATGTGTGTCCAACTCTGGGCATAGACTTCACAACCCGTTCCCAAGGCCAAGTAGTCCTCCCACATTCCATACACTACCTTATGTCACCACTTCGGCGCTAACACCTACCGTCCATATTGAATACATGCTAAGGCTGTCTCATACAGGACTGGTGTATTAGTATTAGCGGGGGTATATTTATGACATGTCGGCGGGCCTTATGGCAGATCAGTAAAGTCTGCATTAATGAAATTCAAATCCAGAAACTGTTCCCTGTCCCAGCCGGGATTCGAATCTCGATCAGTTAGGACTGCGGGGTACCTCTCTGCCAATTCAGACTTAGAGAACGGAACTTAATGTTAGAGGGAGGTGAACCAGATAGTGTGAACAGGAAGCGAATAGGAAGTAGGAATGGTGTAGGTATGGAAAAAACAAGGGAGAGCTGATAATCAAGAAGGGCTAAGACATGAGAGTTTAATGCATTGAGTGTGTGGAGGAAAACTCAGGAAGGAGGAAGAGGAAGAGATTGCAGAATTGGAAAGAGGGGAAGAAGGAAGACGAAAGGATTAGAACTGTGGAGGAAAGCGGTGGGAAGGTAGGTAGGTAGGGGGGGAAGGGAGAGTGAAAAGGAGGGAGGAGAGAGAAGAGAGAGGCGAAAAGATTGGACTTGTGGAGGAAAGCGGTAGGAAGGTCGGTAGTAGGGAGGAAGGGAGTGAGGAGGCCGCAAAGTAAGGCAAAAATGCAAAAAGCAGACTTAGAAGGCGAGGGAGGTGGGTGATGTGGTAGGAGGGATGGCGTTGGTCCTGATGTGAATACAAAATCTTGTAAATGTATGAGATGAGCGCCTAGTCTCCCGTCCTTGCTTATATTACAGACGCCGTCTGAGTAATATATCACTGCTACGTGCTGACAAGTATGTGATGGATAGACTGATGATGGATGGGGATAGATGGATGGATGGAATGTGTGAATGACTGTAGGGGATTGACGTGTGTTACTGTAACTGGCGAGTGTGTGATGGATAGACCGAAGGTGGATGGTGATTGATATATGGGTGTGGGTGATTGAATGTGAGTATGTGATGGATGGACTGAAGATGGATGAGGATAGATGGATGGATGTGGGTGATGGAGTGTGATTGTGGATGATAGTAGGGGATTGTGGTGTGTGATCGTGACTATAGATAGTGGTATTGTTGATGGGCTTCATATAGAAAGACTAGCGATGGATGGCGAAAATTGTGGTGTGTTGTGAAGTGTGACAGATTATGGATTGACTGGTTGGGGGTGTGGATGGATGGGAATTGTTGATGGAGTGTTACCGTGATTGAGGACAGACTGATGAGTATTGAGGAGTATATAGTTGATTTTGAAGAGACTGGAGTGGATTTTACAATGTGACTGGTTATGGTCTGACTGGCGTTGGTTGATGATAATTTCAAGTGGATTGTAGGCAGTGACTGGCTGTGGACAAAGTAAGGTTGTGGGGAGGCGAGTTTATGAAAGAAAGACTGGCCTTGGATGAGTATAGATTTGAGTTGATTGTGGAGAAGGCTGTGATTGTGGGTTGACTGGAATGGACTGTAGAGTATAACTGTAATTATAAACAGAGTGACGCTGCTTAATGGTACCAGATCCTATCAAAAACACAAAAATTAGTTACATGTTGAAGTTTAATTACTACTTGAAATGATGTTTTGTTGCTTCCCCTGCTTACACTACCAGTTGTATGGAAAAACTGTGACATTTGAAATACTTCCCTGGCTTATGGTAAGAAATGACTGTAAATTACTCAACTGGAATGAATCTTTCTTGGAATATTGATGAAATAGATTATCGGAACCAGACCGGACTGGATTTTCACTGCAGGTTGCCAGTTGCACAGTAGACGAGATTGATGTGTGAAACTCACGTAGTTTAGATACTGGGTTGAGTTGGGTCAGATATTGGGTTGAGTTGGGCTAGATACTGGGTTGAGTTGGGTCAGATATTGGGTTGGGTTAGGTTAGATAATGGGTTGAGTTGGGTCAGATATTGGGTTGAGTTAGGCTAGATCCTGAGATGAGTTAGGTTAAGTTGAGTTAGGCTAGATCCTGGGATGAGTTAGGCTAGGTATTGAGTTGAGTTAGGCTAGATGTTGGGTTGAGTTAGGCTAGATCCTGGGATGAATTAGGTTAGACATTGGGTTCAGTTAGGCTAGATCCTGGGATGAGTTAGGTTAGATGTTGGGTAAAGTTAGGCTAGATACTGGAATGAATTAGGTTAGATATTGGGTTAAGTTAGGCTAGATGCTGGGATGAGTTGGGTTAGATATTGGGTTGAGTTAGGTTAGATATTGGGTTAAGTTAGGCTAGATGCTGGGATGAGTTGGGTTAGATATTGGGTTAAGTTAGGCTGGATGCTGGGATGAGTTGGGTTAGATATTGGGTTGAGTTAGGTTAGATATTGAGTGAGTGATGCCAACTGTACAATGGACAGACAGGACAGTTGTGTGAAACGGAGTTACCTGTAAATAGTCTGTTTGACTGGGTAAAGTTGCCGTAATTTAGGCCGTGATTGATAACATGTTGTACACTGATTGATATTTGGCTGAAGGTGATCAATAGTTAACTTGATTTACATTGATTCAATGGATGAGGTTACTAATAGCCCAAAGTAATGTATAAGGTTACTGATGATGAATAATGAAACTCATAATGAACTGTCTGAGACTGATTAGTGATGAATAAGGCTGATGATGGTAAATTAGACTTAATACGTTTAAAGATGATAGTAGAAGAATGAAATGACTGCCGTTATTATAAAGTACTGAATGAAAAGGAATAGAAAAAGCTTTGTACACAGATGGGTTTGTGAAGTAAAATGGAATAAAACAGGTACGATCCCAAGACGAAGCAGAAAATAATGCCATCGTCACTCCTCTCTGATGCATTTATATCCCCAAGGGCTGGTGGCGTCCTCCCTTCCCTCTCACCCCACCAACACATACATATTAGCAACCTGGCGAGGGTGACCAGATCAGAGGGATATTCATTTCCCCTCCATGATAATCCTTTGTGTCTTCTTTACTGTGCTATCCTTTATCTAATGTGGGTGTTGTTATGCCGTGCCTTGGGGATACTTACCTTGGAAACACAATCGCTTGCCTTATGGAAGACCGTGGGGACGAGGTATTAAAGAACGGCTCAACCTTTTAGCAGTTGTTTTGGCGTAGTGACCGTGAAGCTACTGAAGGTTGTAGTCAGTTACGCATGGGTTAATTTCAGTACCGGGAACCAGGTTTTTAAGTACCAGCCACAACAACTGGGAGCTTGACTTAGGCCCCTAAAAAATTAGCACTGGACACACCCTGTCAGTTGTAAGACAGTAATACGGTATAATGTATGAGTGGCAGATGTGAGATGAGGAATTGTTCCACATCGCCAGGGTATAAAAGTTACGTGATGTTTTCGGTTTAATGTTATGGCGTTTAATGTCCAAATTGCTCCTTCAGTCTTTACGAGGCATAAGGAGGTGGTCACAGTCTTCTTAGCTTCATAGATTCCAAGGTTGTCAGCTTCCTGTTGTAGCTGGACACTTAGCTGCTGATGGTACTGTCCGCTGCCCAGGTGAGTAAAGAGGTGAAAACACCGTCATTACCACAAGGTTCTTGAGGTTCAAAAAAAAAACATCCAAAGTCCTCACCCCAACCTGCCCATTCCCTAGTTTGGCTGAGGATGGAGTGACACGCCGCTATAGTTCTTTCACCTTAGCTTGGCACAGATTTTCGTCCTGTTGCAGCTTATTGAACGTAACTCAGTGGCAGAAAATGGCATTTCTACAGCTGTACATTATTTTCATAGCACTCCCTCGAGACTCTCATTATGTTCTGGTGTTAATCTTCTGTTACTACTCAGCATTAATGATGGAGAGACCGCAATTTTAGGCCAAGTTGAAGTGAAAAAGAATATAGTGCCTCACAGTGTGTCTTGGCAGAGAATCAAGAGAAGAATTTACCGCCATCGTTTCAAAGCCATTTCTTCCAACATCTCTAACTTGAATTATATTTTTCTCTCTTTCGCGTACGGTCTCGGCGCCTTTCATTCGCGACTCCAAGTTCATTAAGAATTTATGAGATCGAAAATTTTCCCCGGCAGAGTCTTGACTCGCCTGATCCCATGAGTCTGCAGCTGCTGAAAGACGAGGGAGAGAGAGAGAGAGAGAGAGAGAGAGAGAGAGAATTAGTTGTACAGTTCCATCCCGAGAGAGAGAGAGAGAGAGAGAGAGAGAGAGAGAGAGAGAGAGAGAGAGAGAATTAGTTGTGCAGTTCCATCCCGAGAGAGAGAGTGAGAGAAAGAGAAGTGTGGGAGTTGTTAGTGAAATACTTTAGTCTGTATTTTTTTTTTTTTAGTCGTACCCTCCCCCCCCCACACACAAAGAAACATAGAGGTGTATGAGGTGTATTTGTTAGTGCATCATGTTCTGTTTGTATTTCACATGTCTCTGGAGAGAAGAAAAAGAAGTGAGAGAAGAGGAATGGAAAGGTGATGATGTTACGGCCTTTTTTCCCGTTGTATCTTTCACATTCTTCTCTTTCTCTGTTCAGCTACTGGAGCGTAAAAGGAGAGAGAGAGAGAGAGAGAGAGAGAGAGATGGGGGGGGTTCGTCTGTTTGTGGGTACGTTCTCGGACACGTTTTCTCGCCACCATTTTAGTCAATATCCCACGGGTCGTTAGCGAGGATCAGCTGACGGGCTTGTGACAGTTCCATTTTTGTCACGATCATCCCCCTGTCTGTCCCCGAGAGAGAGAGGGGGGGGGTAGGGATTCTGATTGACTGATCAGTTAACTGACTAACTGTTATTTATCTCTGGCCTTGAGGTGTTAATAGCTGGAATTGACTTTAAGTTTATTTTCTTCTGCAATCCACCATTTTCTCTGGAAATATGCGCCTCTTACATTTTTATCGTACGAGTATTTTGTATTAAATGTAAGGTTACACAACAATAGGTATCCAGGTTTTATAGGTAGGGTATCCACAAAGTTTAATACATTGATGATTTAAGGGTTAATGACCTAAAACCGTGAAAGTTGTTAAGATTCATTTTGGCATAGACATATTAACAACAACAACAACAACAACAAAAAATAGCATGGGTGGGGTGGCTACAGAGATACAGCACCATAAACTATTATGTATTGGAGGTCTGGGGGGAGGAGGGGAAGCGTGGGTGGGGACCTAGAACCTTGAATACCAAAGGGTTTTGTGCACCATAGGCCTGTTGTGTGTGTATATTTGACCAGCCAAAGGTGCCTTGGTTACTGCCATACAGCGTCAGTAAACTGTGTTGTGTTGTGAAGGGTGTGGTGGAGGGGAGGGTGATAGAATAAAACTCTGAAAATTGAAATGCTTTCTTTTTACCACAGGTGTATTGTATTTGCAGGTTAACACAAAGGTGGCCCATTAAATAAGGTATTGGGTGCACACAAGTTCTGATGGCCAGTGGTGGATCTGGCAGGGCTAGTGATTCTGGCGGATCCGACAGAGGCAGCGGCATGCCAACAAAACCAAAGTATCCCTCTGTACGTTAGGGGATACTGTATAAAGCACCACAACGTCTCGTATTGTATTCTGGCTATATCCGTACAATTTTAGTCAGCTTTGGGGAGAATTTTCAAAAGATGTGGACTCAGATGCAGCTTTTGTTAACCCTGTCATTGTCAGGAGGCTCACTGATATTGAATAAATATCGTTGGTTGTTGCAAGAATAAACACAAATGACGTGTTTTCCATGCTACCCGTGCTACAGGCGTAGGAATCTTTCTGGCATCTCTTTTTATGTGTACATTTGTTAGAAATATTCTTTATTTATCTTATTAATTATAGGTGAAGGGAATCTGTACCACAAAAGAAAATAATGATGCACCGTGTACAGAAAAAAAGACAACCAGTAGGTGTCACTGAGCCCTGAAAGCCCATTGGACTGCCGCCCATTTTACAATATCGTTTTGCAAATCGCTGTGCAATTTACGTTTGTTAGACAGCAGTGTTAATAGTCCTGTCAGTCACTGCCTGTCACTTTGATGTGCAGGTTGGCGTAAACATATTCGTTACTGTTGATGTATTCACGTCATCCGCCTACGTAGTGGAGGAGTATTCAATCGTGCTGCCTGTGTGGTCACCATTGTGCCTTGTGATGCAGACGACCCTTGCCATTCACAGACTTACATCAGGTGGCAGGGAGGATGAACACTAAAATAACTGTATCATCCTTTACTGGCTGGATGTATAAACTGATAGATATTGTCGTGGTTGCATATCTTGCTGGGTATTCGATATTGTGTCTTGTGGTAGGAACTGTCTTGAGTTCATTCACCCGCGAATATGAGACTACTGGAGGAAGGGATACAGAAATAAACTGAGTCCTATTTCTCTGAATAGTCTGCCACATGGGTAGATGTTGCCGTGGTTACCTATATTGCTGCCGTCTGCCTTGTTATCTGTGTTCTCTTTCCTGCCACTTCAGTCACCTCGCTCAGAGTAGAGCTGGTGATGCAGTATCAGTACCGCTAGTTATACCCTTGTCACTTCAATCACCTCTCTCATAGGGAGGCAGGTGGTGCAGTGACAGCACCTGTATTTATACCCTTGTCACTTCAGTCACCTCTCTCATAGGGAGGCAGGTGGTGCAGTGACAGCACCTGTATTTATACCCTTGTCACTTCAGTCACCTCTCTCATAGGGAGGCAGGTGGTGCAGTGACAGCACCTGTATTTATACCCTTGTCACTTCAGTCACCTCTCTCATAGGGAGGCAGGTGGTGCAGTGACAGTACCTGTATTTATACCCTTGTCACTTCAGTCACCTCTCTCATAGGGGTGCAGTGACAGAACCGTTATTTATACCATTGTCGCTTCAATCACCTTTCATATTTTTCTCACTTACACCTCTCGCTCATAGGGGGCCTGGTGGTGAAATGGTAACATATGGGACTCGCGACTGGAACACACCAAGGATGATTCCTGAGTCGGTTAGACTGACAAACATAGTGTTTCTTCCTAGTCCAATTCCCACAGCAGTGTAACTGAGGACCTGGAAACAGTTCGACTCATGTGTTGTGTTGTAAGGGAAGACCACATGCAAGAATGAATGTTCTACCTGTGTCAGGAGTATGATGCTGTATGGTAGTGAAACCTGGACAGCAAAGGAAGAGGATATTCGCAGGCTCAGATGTACAGAAATGACAGTGAGTAGGTGGATGTGTAGTGCGTCCTTGAATGTGAGGCCTGGGGGGACTAGGTTTACGACTGAAGAGTTAAGAGGAAGAATGGGACTGGAATGTACTGGCGCTGTGATGAGGATGGGTAGATTGAGATGGTTTGGCCATGTGGAGAGGGTGGAAGACGACAGTTAGGTGTGGAAAGTGAGAAGTGTGAACGGTGGGAGTAGGGTTGCGAGAGGCAGACCGAAAAAGACCTAGGACGAGGTCATAGAGTGTGACCTCACGGATAAAAGGCAAAACAGAGAGCCTGCTAGAGATTGAGCAGCGTGGAGAGCCGCCATCAGGTGATCAAGTACGACGCATGCAAGCATGTTGGAGCCTTTAAAACGAAACGCATGACTTTTGTGTTTTGAGTAGGCGTTATTCATCACTCTTTTGAACTGTGTGTTTACATCCCCTTTTAATTTTGGCAGGTACGCAAATACCGTCTACCTACAAACACTTACCCCTGTTCTGTGATCTATAATGCGATAGTGAACCAATAAGTTCCAGCCATTTGTGTGCACTTGGAGACAGTTTTATGGTTTCCAAATGTAAGTCTAACAATTACAAAGCTCTTACCCAGTGTCCTGAGAGGCTCTTTAGGTTGTTAGGCTCAAAAGATCGCATCATTGTGTTTCTGAAGTCATCGTTAACCGTTTTGTTAGTTATCACAACGGGGTGGATGAGTATTTATGTCCGGAACTGTACATAACTTTTCAGCTTTGAAAGTCACTCTCTTTCCCTCTGTTTATGACCTACAGTCTTATTCCATATGTTCAGGCATTTCGGCGTTAGTGGATCTTGAATTTAGTTCTCTTTAGTTTTTTTTTTTTTTTCTGGGAAGAATAGTTTAGGGACATTGAGTTTATGGTTATTTTTTCCTTCTTGCACATAAACAATGATCTCCTTCTCTTGCATGGCGTCTTGTAATTAGTCTCGCTAATGTCAGAATATTTTATTTACTTTAGGAAAGCCCCCAATACTGAAGCAGTTAATGAAGGCCATATCAAACTCTTCTCTTTGAATACTCTGTGGTAAGGTTGAATGAGACTGGCCAGTTATAGCTGGAATAAAACAAATACGTCGTCGTATTGAAGGGATTTACACTCGTGAAATCAGCTGAGGTAAATCTGACCGTATCGTTTTTTATCTTCCTGGCGTGTACTGGGGGTAATGGTGCCTTACACTGGCTGGCACCTGCAGTGCCGGGTATTCTGGCCACAGTTCAGGCCAGATTAAGCACTAAGTATGGCTGAATTGAACATAGTGGAGCTTGAGGGATTAGGATACTGATGCAGAGAGAGAGAGAGAGAGAGAGAGAGACAGACAGACAGACAGACAGACAGAGAGTCTGAACACCTGCGGGACCGATTTAACATAACTTTCTTGTAAACTCCCATGCAGTTTATTCCATCATATCACCAGTTTGTTTCTTGTTAAGGATGACTTGTATGACAACTCAGGTGACCATGCGCGGCATTAAATGTCGCAGTGATGTGTGTGTGTGTGTGTGTGTGTGTGTGTGTGTGTAATTCACCGGGTCAGTCAGGATCATTTGATGGTCGTGATCGTCAGCTTATACCCTCCCGGAAGGGAGCTGAGAGCTCATATAGTCCGATCTTAGGGCAAGGCTGTGACCTTCACACACGCACACACCCGTCCCTTTGCTCGAGGGGGACAGTAACCACCCACTTCGTTAGTGAAACTTTTCTCAACCTGAGCGAGGCGCGAACTCCCGTGTGTGTGTGTGTGTGTGTGTGTGTGTGTGTGTGTGTGTGTGTGTGTGTGTGTGTGTGTTTTGAAACTGCCTTGTCTGAAATTGGTAAGTCTCCATCTCGAATAACGACTCGTATTACATAAAACCTCTGCAACATAATAGCAATCACACAGAAATATTTAGTATTAGATGCAGGGCTGTAGCATTGTCTTTTCAGCAACTGCGCTACTTTAAAGGAAGGTGCAGAAGTACGTAAATCTGGACCAAGTAAAGGTGAAAGAACTTTATTCTGGTTTGGAGGAAGGACAAGGAAAGAAGTGTGTATAGTCTTTCCATGTCTCTTGTTCTTCATAATCGAATATATTTTTGTTGTGGTGGAAATGTGTTGGAATTGAACATTTGTGTATCTCAGCCGGGGAAGTTGCTAACAGGTCCTTATGAGCGTAGAGGAACCGTTGTGAGCGTTGAATGGTTTGGAGTACTAAGGGATCTCATGAGCACAGAGGGGTCTTCCCAGCACAGTGCTAATCTTGTGAACAAAGTAAGACGCTTATGAATACAATTATCCCCATGAGACTATTAATAGTGAAGGGCTTACGAGCGCAGTGGGAATCTTTTGTGCGCGCCGAGAGTCTTGTGAGCACGGTATTAATCTTGGGATGGCACTGGGAGTTTTGTGAGTGCAGTGGAAATCTTGTGGTCTCAGTGGATTCTTGTGGGTGCAGTGAGACCTCTATGAGCACAGCAGAGGTAGTTGTGAGAGCAGCTGAAATATTGTGAGCACATAGAGTCTTGGATACACATCACAGGTCTTGTGTACCAGTGAGTCCTGTAATGCAGTGAATCATTGAAATACAGTGGTTATGAGCGCAGCTGGGAGTCCAGTGAGCGTGTGGCATGCTTGTGAGCACAGTGGGAGTCTGTGAGTGTAGTAAGACCCTGATGAATGCAGCTAAAGCTTTATTATTGGAGTGAGATATTTTTTGGCACAGTTAGAATCTTCTGAGGATTCTTAGCATACTGCTAGTGCAGTAAACTTATTGTTACCGCATTGGAACTCTTGTGAGTACAGTGGCATCCTTGTGAGTGTATTATAGTGAGTGCGTTGGGAGTTTTTTGATTGCCGCCAGAGTCCTGAGTAAGATGGGATGCTTCAGCACTGTGGACCTCATAATCTGTGTGAGTGCATTAAGAGTCTTGTGAGCAATGTGGAACTTTTTGTGTGAGTCTTTGTTAGCGCAGTGGGACTCTTGTAAATCCAGGGAGACGCTTTTGAAAGCTGAGACCTCTTCTGAGTAAAGTGTAAGCCTTGTGAGCTCAGCAGAAGCCTTGCGAGCAAAGCAAAAGCCTTGTAAGCGCAGCAGCAGCCTTGTAAGCACAGTGAAAACCATGTAAGTATAGTGGAAGACGTGTGAGCACAGTGGAAGCCTTGTGAGTGGAGTGGAAGACTTGTGAGCATAGTGTAAGCCTTTTGAGCAAAGTGGAAGCCATGTGAGTGGGGTGTAAGCCTTGTGAGCAGTGGAAGCCATGTGAGCATAGTGAAAGCCTTGTGAGCATAGTGGAAGCCATATGAGTGCGTATCGGAAGTCGTTTTAAGCCCATTGGTACTTTTTAAGTGCTAATGCGAAATGGGTGCGGTGTAACGCATTATCGACTGATATGGGCGGCCAGGTTGACCATAACTGTTCAAGACGAGTTTTATGGGCCCTAAAGTCCTACTGATTCGCAGGGGTGCTGATCCATAGGACTGCCGATCCGTAGGGCTGCTGATCCGTAGGCCGTACACTCTTATTATAGAAGTGACCCTCCCCGACCATATGTTTCACGCACGGGTATAAGTAAGGAAGTCCTTTATAGTGTACTGTAGAGTGTAGCTCTGACACACAAACGTACTCATTATAACACTGACTTTTCCATATACAGTTCTTCCAACAGTATACAGACTCCGTCTTGTCCAAAGTTGTGTTTTGCTAGCATGGAGAAAGTTAATTCTAGATATCTCTGTCCCACAGAGAAGGGCCAGTTCTGCTGGGATCTTGTATGGACAGTTAGTAATAGTGGCAATTAGTTTTGTTGAGCGGCTATGTTTATGTAAGGGAGGATCCTTCTACAGAGTACTAACATGTAAGAACACATGAAGGAACACGGATCTCCATCTTCTTAAATGTCCACTCCTTGCCAGGAACGAACCCAAGTCAGGGGGATTGTGAAGCCAAGACGCCACCTCCAGGAACTGAGGGTGTCGGTGTGTAGGGTAGATATCGCCCCGCTTCACCCTGCCTGAAATACACACGGCTTCCACTCTTGCCACCGTATGTATTGTGATATATTTAGGCAACAAACTAAGGACACCAGGTAAAGCACAGACAACGGGGGGGGGGGTGAGTGGGTGGAGAGGGGGCGGAAGGCAGGTGGAGAGAAGAAGCGGTGGGAGGATTTTAGCTGAGAGAGAGAGAGAGAGAGATGCAACACAAAGTGTCCACGTTAAGACACCCCCTTAATTAATGTCCCCGTGTAGTTGGTGGCTGGGATATACCACCTCGCCAATTCCAGCACCACCCAGAAAACATCACCTCCCCATAGCAATAACCTTGGGATACACACACACACACACACACACACACACACACACACACACACTGAAGCACCGAAAGTCTTGCACACACGTACTGGTAACCACAAACTGCGAACGCGCACAACCATTTTCTCACACCAAATACTCTCTCTCTCTCTCTCTCTCTCTCTCTCTCTCTCTCTCTCTCTCTCTCTCACACACACACACACACACACACACACACACACACACACACACACACACACACACACACACACACACACACACACACACACACACACACACACACACACACACACACACACACACACACACACACACACACACACACACACACACACACACACACACACACACACACACACACACACACACACACACACACTTTTTCCCACTCACTGCAATCTCGTTTTTTTTTCCCCTCGAAAGAATAGAATTACGGCACTAAACCTTTGCCTTAGTCCCCTCCCCACGTGCCCCCCTCTGTTCTCTCATCCCCCTCCCTCTCACCCAGTGCTTTCCTCTCCCTCCTATTCCTTCCCCTACCAACCCTTCTTCCTCTTCATCAGTTTCTCACCTCTACTTCACATTACCCATCCCCTTCCACTCCTTTCCTTTTCATCCGTTACCCACTTCTCCTCCCTCCCCCTCTTTCACCCTTCTTCTTTCACCATCCACGCTTTCCTTTTTCCTCCATACTACCCCGTCTTGTCCCCCCTCTCTTTCTCCCCTTCCCTCCTCCTCATTTATTTCTCTCTCCTCCCTCCCTACCCCCTACACAAACACCTTTCTTTCCTCTTAGGAAGAAAGGAAAACTGCAACATTACGGAAGATGAACACTTGCAAAGATTACTTGCGGTGTATTCTTGTTTTATTGTACTTATTGTTGTGTATTTTTTTCTTATATTGCTTGTATTACACTATGGTTTGGTTGTTTCGGTAACTTGGGATGAAGATGGGGATTGGAGGAGGAATGAAAAGTAGGACTGGATTAGAAAGGGAAAGAAGAAAAAAAGGAGAGGAGAAAGTAAAAGGCGGGAACGGAGGAGAGGAAAGGGAAGAGAGGGTTAGAAAATTACAGGAGTGACGGTGGGAGGTTTGGAAGGAGAGGGGGAAGTGGAGGTGGTTGGAGGAGGGAGGAATAAAGTGGTGAGGAGGGAAAGGTAGGAACACAATATGGGAGGGAGGAAGCAAAGGAAAGGGGAAGAAGGAAGGAATTACGGAAAAGGAAGAAAGAAAGGAGTAAGTAAAGGAAAGGGAGGGGTTGAAGGAGAGGAAGAATGAAAACAGATGAGAATGGAGGAAAGGAGGGAGTAGAGGGGAGGGAGAAGGAGGAAGGAGGGGTGAAAGTGTGGAAGAAGAGAATGGGCGGAGGAAGCAGGGAAAGGTGTCGAGGCAATGGAGTGGGGGACGGATGGAAGGAGGAAGGAAAGAAAAGTTGTGGGAAATGAGGGAAGGGAGGAGTAGGAGAAGGAAATGAGGAAGCAAGGGGAGGAAAAATTTAGAGGGTTGGAGAAAGGGAGGAAAAATCTAGAGGGTTGGAAGAAAGGGACGGAGTGGGTTTAGGAATGGAGGAAATGAAGGGAGTACAAGGGAAAGCAACCATCAGCATATTGTGTGTGATATCGAGGCTGTATTTATATAGGGTAGGTTAAAACTAAGGTACATTCTAGTAGCCTAAGACAAGGATACCAAAGCAGTAAGGCTCCCACCACCCACCAGTCCCCCCAGTATAAGCCGGCAGGAAAAGTGAGAAAAGTTACCATGCACCATAGACAAGCTGTAGTGGAAATGTATTGGATGGGAAAAATGGAAATAATTTTTTACGCCATCGTAACAAAGGAAATTAACATCCTGTCAACATTATGTACCATTGCGGACAGTAATATCAGTTCACTTCCTTACGAGAATAACAAGGCAGTGTGCAATGACTTTTGAAACGTAGTGATGTTATCCTCGAAACGTAACATAGTCTAGAATGTTCTGTAAGAGTTTCGTAATTTTTCGACCAAAAGGTTGAGCTGTGTTCCTGACTGCTACAGTAAATTATTGTTTGTGTGTGTGTGTGTCCTCCATGCAGTGGATTGTAAAGAACATTATTTTTCTTATGGTAAATATAACATTCAGGAGAGAACATGTTTACACTAGGTGGGGATCAGAAGGTAAATAGTTATTACTATATCACAATTTACCAGGAAGGAAAAGGGGAGTGGGGCATACAGTAGGAGGGAAAGGAAAGAAAGGGTGAGGAGGGATGGAGGGAAGCCGAAGGAAGTTAAAGAAATGAACTAGGGATGGCGGTAATGGAGTAAATAATGAAAGGAGTGAGGTAGGGAAGGAAATGGATGAAGGAAGGAGGGAAGAAGGCAAAGGATGGAAGAAATAGAGCATGTAAATAGAAGTAGGGAAGGAGGAGAGCGAAAGATGGAGGGAGGGAGAGAGAGAGGGAGAGAGAGAGAGAGAGGAAAGGTTGGAAATTATGTTGAAAAGGAGTGAGGAATGAGAGAGAGAAACTGGGGGAGAGAGGGAGGAAAGAAAAGATATTACAGAAAGGAAAGAGAGAAAAAAAAATGTAGGTGATTGAGAAACGGGAGAAGAAAGAGAAAATGTTGTGTGTATTTACTCCTAACTTTATATTATATTCTTCCTTTCCTCCTCTGTCCTCTCCCCATCCCTGTTCCACAATCTCCACGCCTTTGCATAGAAATCCTTTCCACTCTTCCCCCGTGCATTGTTCATCGTTCTTCCTTTTCTCTATCCCCCTCTTCCCTCCCCCTCCAAGATTTTAAAAAATATTTATGTTGGGTTATTATTTCTCGGCCATTTTCAACAATCGTACTCAGTGTTTTATCTTTTGTATTTTAGTATTAGTAAATATTTATTTTCTACTTCCTTTCGTAGGGTTATGTTTTTAGGGTGTGGCTGATTTCTACCTTGTTATTTTACATGGCTTGAGGGTTTTGTTTATATATTTTAGTCAGTCACCATTTCTTAAAAAACATAAAGGTTGTTAAACTTTTCTGTTTTCGTGTAGATAATTTTCATACTGCCATTCTCCGTTATCAAGGTTATACCTGCTGTATTTTCCTGTTTCACATACATTTATTTTGTCGCACACACACACACACACACACACACACACACACACACACACACACACACACACACACACACACACACACTTACGTGTGTTTGCTGTTACCTCCTCCAGCGGGGTAGCCCCGAAAACAGGAGAAAACCACCTCTTTTAGTCACATTCAGTCTATCTCTCACCTGTCGCATGTAATGTATTACATAAAACATAATTAAACCATACATTTATATTTTATTCTTTTAGTGTTGTGATGATTTATTCATCTTAGGAGAGACAGTATGGTTTAGAAATAGGCATTTCTTATCCCTTCATTACGAGGTGTCTCTGAAATTGAATCACAGTTTCTTGTTAGGAATAAAGTTTCAAAAGGCGCCATCGTACTGAAGGTGTTAATACTTCATGCAATTTCTTTTGTTTCTCTAAATAATCCTTGACTGTTAATCTCTTGGATAAATTGTCATACTTACGTTCTTTTCTTTACCTATATGTCTCCTGTCCTTTGATCAATAACATAACAGTAATCTCTGTCATCCTGCCTACAACAAGCTGTATCAAACACATTTTCCAACCACTCTTAACAGCTGCCATCATAGCTCTCACACTTCTGTATCATCCTTTCCCGTGTGTGTGTGTGTGTGTGTGTGTGTGTGTGTGTGTGTGTGTGTGTGTGTGTGTGTGTGTGTGTGTGTGTGTGTGTGTTTGAGTAACCCAGGTCTGTCTTGCAGAAGCAGACCCATCAACCGCATGCAAGCAATTGCCTCTGCAGGTCCGTCTCGTGCAGTGTCCAGATACTTCACTTATCAGACGGCGTCTCGCCACTGCGAGCCGTGGGAAAGAGTATGGAGGTGTTATTTCCTGATGGACGCCGCATTTGCGTCTCTCCATCCAGTTAACAGGGGTAGGCTCCACGGTATAAACGGTTCCCTGGGTTTCAGGCAACCATTAGGCTTGTCACTCAGTGCAGAGGCACCTGAAGTAGAAAGGGGAGTGATAAAAAGTCACAGGAGAATGGGAGAAATAGGAAGAGAGGAAAGCAGTCACAGAAAAACAATGATGCAGGTGAAGCAAGTAGTAGGCAGCACTACGTCAAGTGAATGGATGATGGTCGCCATCACCTACCACATTTTCCATGTATAAACGCATAATTATGCAGATATTGCTTGCCTTTGTCCGTCACCATTCTTTACTGTAATATGTCTTACCTTATTGAGCACATTGGTGCATCTCCACAGAAAACTATAATAATTTCCTTACCTCTCCCATCCTCCCCATGATCACCCTTTTCCTTGTAACTGTATAGTTGTACATACCTTTCACCCTGACCAGCCATGCGACTTTCTTCCCTGCAATAATTTCTTTTGCCCGAACAACCACAGTTATGCCATTTAATTTTCCTGCCACAGCGAAAAAAAACAGATGAAGGTAATATTTTTCTTTGCTGGAATCCATTACCCTGTGTACAACTGTGCCATGTACTTTGCTGACACAGAACAAACAAACTACGGTACTCTTTAACGTGTTACCTCCTCTCCCCTTCTGTTACTCTTTCCCTCTCATATACACACAGTTATCATATGCATAGCCATCCAGTCACACGGCAACCAACCATGTTGCCTAGGAGTCCCCATAACCCTCAGTAACCCGTCCACTCCACTACAATGACTTCCCAGGCTTCAGCACGTCAGCACTTAACCACACGCTTTAGCACTTCAGCACTTCAACACACGCTTTAGCACTTCAGCACTTCAACACACGCTTTAGCGCTTCAGCACTTCACCACACGCTTTAGCGCTTCAGCACTTCACCACACGCTTTAGCACATCAGCACTTCAACACACGCTTTAGCACATCAGCACTTCAACACACGCTTTAGCACATCAACACTTCAACACACGCTTCAGCACTTCAACACTTCAACACACGCTTCAGCACTTCAACACTTCAACACACGCTTCAGCACTTCAACACACGCTTTAACTTTTCGCCAAACATCCGATTTGCTCCAAGACCCTAAATAAAGCGAAGAAAAATCACGTGTTTGCAGTGACACCGGTTTGAGACATAATAAACAAATGTGCAGTTAACTCTGAATGCCAGAGGTTTTTCTATATTGAATCAGTTTGTATCAAGAAGTATTTGGAAAAATATTCATCACATCGGAAGGGAACATTTTAACACCCTTATTGTAAGAGGTCCTTTCCACTTTTGAAAAATACTTTTTGTAGTAACCAAATCTAAATTTTTGGACGACATCGACAAAACATTATATTGGGGTAAATAAGCGAATGTATTTTGTAGTAACCAAATAAAGAAAAAAAGAAAAAAGTTAAATGGAGAAGAGCTCAGTTCAGCGGTATCCCAGATTTGAGGTGGGAGATCAGAATCAGTTGGGGTGACAGCGTGAGTGGAGACCCCAGAGAGAGAGAGAGAGAGAGAGAGAGAAAGAATGTATCATAAATGACGTTACTTGAGCGGGTAAATTTGACCTGAGTTCAAGATGAGATAGCGCGGCGGTGGTGAAGTGCGTGATGAATGATTGAGTGCCAGAATAATGATGAGGTGCGTGAGGATGATGGCCACGTACTGAATTCAAGATGCGAGTGCGTGAGGCAGGTAATAAAGTCTGATTGCGGGTTTGAAAGTGCTTTAATTGGATGATGAGTGCGTGGTGATTGATGGATGAATGAAGTGTGGGATGAATGACAGTGTGTGTGAGGATAAACTTGTACCGAATGGACGATGAGAGTGCGTGATGGTGGATGGTGAAGCGTGAGGAGTTTGAGGCGAATGACGAATTGCTTGAGTATGGAAAACGGTTCTAAATTGAGAAAGTGTGTGAAGGTGTGTTGTGGGTTGAGAGTGGTGTGGTGATGAGTACGGGATTGAGTGCGTGAGGTGGTGTGAAGTTGAGTGTGTGAGGTTGTGGGAGGTGGTGAGTGCGGGACTGAGTGCGTGAACTGGTGAGTGTGTGAGAGAGTGACAGGTGACAAAGGCCTCGGTCAATATCCCCCTTCAGGCTGCTCCCCCGGGCGAGGTAAGAGGGGGAGAGAGGGGGGGAATGGAGATGCTGCGACCCACCCATCCAGGAATACCATCAGGGCCAAGGTTACGAGGACATGATGCAGGCAGGCAAACTGACAGCACACACAAAGGAAGGGATGAAGAAGGCAAAGTGGCAGACAGGCACAAGATGCCTAAAGACTCTGGCAGGGGGGAAGGTGCTCAGACAGGTGGTAAGCAAAAGACAGACAGACAAAGTTGGAAGTAACATGCAGCTCGGCAAGGGGCTGACAGGAAGGCAGATACAGACAGGTAGGTAGGCAGGGGAGGTGATTCACATGTGGGTAGGAAAGCAGGAGACAGGCAGGAAAAGGCAAAGAGGCGGATAAGTGGGGAAGAAGACAGATAGCGTGGCAGACAGGTGGGGAGGTAGCAGTCTGTGTGAAAGTCAAGAGGCAAGATGAGAGTGGCAGGTACAGGATCTTGAGAGGGAGGCAGAGAGCTCGGCAAGAGGGAAGGCAAGGAGAGAGAGAGAGAGACAGACAGACAGACAGACAGACAGACAGCTCTAATTCCTTTTCCTCAACAAATAATTTTCCATACTACCCTTTTCTGCGTTGTAGGAAAACCCAGTAAGAGGCAAACACAGGAACTTAATTGTGTATGCAGTCTGAAACATTAGAGAAAATAAGAATTTATTCGTTTTCCTGTGTTTCCCATTCATTTTGCCCAATTGTAAGAGTGAATCAATCGCATTTCATAGGACACTGCATTGTCTACGTATACATTTGAATTTGTTGTTATACTAAGGTATAAGCAATTGGTCCATTAATTAGATATATAGCCAAATGCAACTGTGTACTCAGAACCTTAAAAGGAGATTCAGGTTGGTGTATGTGACAGTTGTTGTGGTAAATGGCCCCATGATTTGCCTACAAGCACGAACGTTCACTTCTAAAGCCAAAGGTATTGTGACTGGCATATATGTGGTACATTAGATGATGTTAGAGAGACAACATCGTGGGCTTCAACCGGGACATGGGAGTGAAAGTGATAGTTACGAGTCTGGTGAAACTGTGTGTGTGTGTGTGTGTGTGTGTGTGTGTGTGTGTGTGTGTGTGTGTGTGTTTCTAGTCGTTCCATTTACAAATTGTTGTTTCCCCACACCAAGAGGAAGGTATTTTGTTTACATTATTTTTCCTAGGGTGATGATGGAGCGTGTCCATATACGAGTGTGTGTGTGTGTGTGTGTGTGTGTGTGTGTGTGTGTGTGTGTGTGTGTGTGTGTGTGTGTGTATCTATCTATCTATCTGTCTATATCTATATCTATCTATCTATATACTGTATATATATATATATATAGAGAGAGAGAGATAATTAGATAGATAGATAGATATATCACCCCTGTAGTTTTTAACCTTCCCTCCCCCACCACCCCTTCTCCTCCTTCACCCGTCGTCCTTTCATCCCCAATGCTCCTGCAATCTCAACTTTCCTCTCCCTCTTTATTGCTCTGCCTCTCTGCATTCCATCCTCCTCTCTTCCGTCCTTCTTTACCTCCATTCTCCTCTCTTTCTTCCTTCTTTGTCTCCTCCCTCCTGTCATTCTTCTTTCTTTGTCTCCTTCCTTCTCCCTTCCTTCTTTGTTTCCTACCTCCTCCTTCCCATGTTTCTTTGCCTTCTTCCTGCTCTCTTTTTCCCTCATTCATTCCACCCTGCTCCTCTTCCAATGCTATTTTCGTATCAGATTTTCTTATCCAGTTTATTTCTCTCTCTCTTTCGTTTCCTGCACCCCCGCCCCCGTGCCAGCTTCTGCTCCTCCCCCGTTTCTCCTCCCCTCTCCTCCTTTTATTCTCCTCTACTCCTCTTGGCTTCACTCACCCTCTTTCTTGGTCTCCTTGCCTCCTATCATCCACTTTCCGGACCCTTCCTCTCCTTCCTTCTTTCCTTCCTTCCTTTCGTCCTTCAGTTCTTACTTCCTCCCGCCCTCTCTTACCTCCTTCAGAGACCTTACTTCCACCTTCCCTCCCTCCCTCCCTCCTCCTCGTATGCTCTTTGCCCTTCCCCGCCTCCCTCCTCCTAATCCTCGTTTTATACTACTCAGATCTTCTCTTTCCCTCCTTTCGTCCATACTTCTCCTTCTCTTATTCTTCGCCCTCCCTCCCTCCCTCCCTCCCCTCTCGTTTCCTCCACTCCTCCCCATGCTCCTCTCCTCCTCTCTGTCGCGCCGTTGCCCAATATGACCTCGTTTGGGTGCGAGATGTAAGCATAAGGGTTTTTTTGGCTGCAAAATTGGTCCTTGGCGTTATATAAGAAGCAGACCACTAAACTTGTTACACCTTAACTTGGCCCAGATTTTTGTCCTTAGATTGCAGCTTATTTCACTTTGCTCTGTAGCTGGGGGGAAAAAAAAAAAAAAAAAAAAAAAAGCTTCAGTTCTGCATCCTTTCTGTACCATCTCATGACTAGCATCATATTAATCTGCTGTTACAGTTCACCATTCAAGATGGCGAGGCGGCAGTTTTAGGCCAAGCGAGAGTAAAAGAGGTATGGTAGTGACAATAGCCGTAATTGAGGGATATAAAGTATGAGTGGGAAAGGTTACTGTGTTTGGGGTGCTGTATGAGGAATGGCTGATGAGGTACATGTTACGTAATTGAGGGATATACTGTATAGGTGGAAATGGTTACCGTGTTTGTGGATCTGTTAAAGTGGTAGTTGATGAGGTATGTAATAGAGGGATGTATATGTGAGAGTGGTTACTGTGTTGGTGGTTTTGTACTAGTGGTGGTTATGATCACAGAACCATACCACTAATCGTCACCGTAACCATAAATGGGGTCGTTAAAGTGGGACTGGTTACTATGTTTGTCATTCTGTAAGAATAATGTTTGACGAGATAAAAGCAGACCACGAGTAGCGACCATAACCGTATAATCACACTTGCCCTTCTCAAGGATGTCGCCTTTTTACATATATATATTTTTTTTTACCACCACCAAAAACTTAACGGTATATTAGGCTTAGGGATGACTTTTCATAGTGAAGTGGCTGGAAACAGTCATCCAAAAAGCTTTAAATGTTTATTGATTTATTCCTGCTATAGCCAGCCACTTTTATTTAGCTTGAAAAGAGCCTCGTAGTAAAGGGATAAAAAATCTAGTCAATAATTATCAAGTGTTTTCATGGATGCAAAGGTTGTGGTGAGATTAGAGGCGTGAAAAGTGATATCACTTACCCTAAATCGCATCCATAAATTCCATATCGAATAAAATTGTCATTTTTTAAAGTATTATATCTGGCCACAAATTTGGTGTTAGCCATGTATCAGTAAGGCTATGGTGGTCACTGAGGGCCGTACAGTAATCTGGTGGGCTTTACACACGTTCTGACACCTTTTTATACTTGTTGTTGTACCGCCAGGCAGTGTTGCTACGACTGGGAGATACTTCACACTGGAGGAGATAGATACACACTTCATTAACCCCTTCAGCACGAGAAGGGTTTCTTGGAATTATCTGGTGTTGGCAAGAATATAAGAGAAGTAAAGGGCGTCGTTTTGTAATGAATTAATATCGACGTGGTTTGCAAAATTAAAATGAAAGATAGTATTTGCGAGAGATACCCAGAAGTAAGCTCCTAAGGAAGAGGAATTGGAAAGCTGTCAGTACTGACTAGAATACAGTCCTTTGGGTCACATCCTCGTTCTTATCAGTTTATTATTTTTCAGTTGCCCGAGCTGATAGATTTAATGCCATAACTACGGTATATCCTTTCTCTTACCAGGCTGTTGTTGTGTGCACAGTACTTTCTTCTGTGTTTGTGGTTATGTAGTAATTCAGTTGTATAACAGAGTTAAACGAGTAAATCGGTTTAGAGGCTTATGTTCTCACACTGCACACCGATTATCTCATTATTTGCTGTTGTAGTTGGCTGCTCCTCTAAATATCTGCAAGTATATAAACCTTTCCAGTAACATAGCATTTCCTTTTTTTTTTTTTTTTTCTGTTGCTAATTCGCTGTATTTAAAACAATGTTATTCTTGTAAGAAAAGGAAAAAAAAAAAGCTTAGACTCATTGACTTCTTTACTACTTGGAGACTTCCCCAGGCTGAGTAAAATCGTGTGACAGCAGCAAGAAAAATATAAAAATGTTGTTTTCAGTCAACATGTCGGGATGAGTTAGGTAACCAGGGAGCCACCGCAGGTTCATGTTGATGTAATGTCGCATTAAATTATGTCACAAAACAAGGCAGTGCGGCGCTGTGGTTGGCGTGCTGGTGTTGTGGTGGGTGCTGTGGTAGAGTGGGATGGTGTAAACTGATATATAATCTGATCGTGGTTTGGTGTTTATGGTGTGTTGATATATCGTTGTGGTATATTGTAAACTGATAGTGTAATCAGATCATGTTATGGAATTAATGGTGTGTTGATATAGTGTTGTGGTATGTTGTGGTGTAAACTGATAGTGTAATTTACTCGTGTTTTCGTGTTCATGGTGTGTTGATAAAGCGTTGTGGTATATTGTGGTGGAAAAATCAAGGTCGTGTGGCTGTGTTGAGTAAGATGTATGATACAGTGCCAGGTAATGGTAATAAATTTGTGTATTGTGAAGTGTGAGGTAATGCGTTGGTTTTGTAGTGTTGGATGTGGGGTTTAATGTAATGGCGTGGAATGGTGTGTCGATGTATAGTTGTGTGGTGGTGATGTGATGTAATGTGAAGGTGCAATGTAGTGTATTACTGCTGTTGTGTGAGGTGGTGTTTTGTGGTGTAGTGTGAAGGTGTGTTTTGGTGTAATGGTGTTCTGTCTTTTGCTGAGTGTTCTTTTGGGGTGGTACTGACGGTGGTGCTGGTGTGCTACAGTAACTGTATGGTAAGTACCGGTATGGTAGTGTGGTCTCTAGTATAGCTTGCGGTACAGTCCTAGTCAATGCTATGGTTTAATTTGGTGATGTGGGTTGGTGTGGTGTAGTGTAGTATGTTGGTGTGGTGAGGTAAATATGATGGTGTGACACTGTGTTGTGGTGGTCATTGTTAAGTGTGTCAGTGTAATGTGGTTTGTGGTAGTGTGTGGTATGACCTCAGGTAATGCTGTGGTGTCAGGGTATTGTTTGGCCTGGGGGATGTGTTGTGAATATCTGCACACTCCACTCCAACACAGGGCTGCAGTTGGGCACAGTACGTTGTAATGAGGTAATATTGTACAGCGTAATGCCGTAGTGCCCTGCAATGTTGGGTAATGTAATGTAATGTGCTTGGTCGTGAGTTAAGAGAGCAAGCTTATGGTCACGTCAGGTATACAGCCTCATGTGTCCTCCCAACCACAATATAACACACTTGTCCCAGTCCTTGAGCCTGTGTGCCGCTTCTGTTTGTGCTGTTGCTGTGATTTTATGTGAGTGTTTTGTTGCCGTGCCTCTCGTGCTGTGCCTTACTGACTTAACTGCGAAGTGCATTTCCTAATGTGCTATATTTCCTATTAATTTCTTGTGCATCTCTTGTGAGTGTCATCGTGCGTCTGGTGCAGTGCTAGTGTTTGTATTTGTTTCTATTGAGCATCTTTTGGTGTGTTTCTGGCAGTATGCTGATGCTGTGTTCGTCAGTATATGATTCGTCCTTTCACAGTGCTTCTGTTTCCATGCTGTTTTTGTTTCTGTGTTTGCTGTGCCTCTGTTGCTGTCAGTTTCTGTTCATCTTTTTGCGATGCGATGTGGTGCTTCTCTTCCCGTACATATATTACTATAATTCTGATACTGCTACTGTAACTCTATCTATATTTTCCTAACCCTTTCCCTGTACTCCTTCCGAGGTCCTAGTAAAGAGAAATAATTCCAGCACCCCAGTTCGACACGGCTACATTGATAAATTCCAACGGTATTTCATTAATGCCAAGCAGCTCTGCACGTAACCGACCCAGTTCCAGATTAAAAAGAGCAAGACCAAAATGTTTAAGTCTGGTCCCAGAATTCTTAGAAATCTTGATGACGACCAGAGCTCGGGAACTGAGGCAAGCAACTTTAATCTGGATTAAGATTTACACAGTAGTCTCAGCATTTCCGAATTTTCTGTTTTTGACCAGCGGAGTACGATGCTGTCTCTTGTAATATATTATTGTTACAGAAAAACGGTTTCTATTCAATTAAGAGAAGACATCTTGTAGTGCAGTGGTTAGAAATATTATCCCCTAGTCGCCATGCCCCTTTAGTACAGTATTTGTTCTATCTTATTGTCACAACCAAACGATTTTATTCAGCTTTTGGGAATCTCTCTTACTGGAGGCGTTACTGTTGTCATGTTTCTCCAAAGCTGAATATAATCAGTTAAAGCCAGCAAAAAGTAACTGTATAGAGCTTAGTTGGCTGAAAGAGGCACAAGAAGGATTGTGGTGGGTTCTGATTGTCGGACCCGTTACTCCAACTCCTTTATGTATTCAACAGGTCAGCTCTGGAACTGTCTCCTCTGTCTGTATATCTTACTGCCTATGATATCCAGTCATTCAGACCAAGTGTGTCCAGGCATCTCGAAATGAACGGATCTTGAATTTGGCTCTCTGTTATCCTGATTTGTTTATTGTTGGAGGGAATCTTGCGAGCTTCTGGCCTTTGGTTCCTTCCTTCTTGCATAATTATGTACATACAGACATATACTGTATATATATATATATATATATATATATATATATATATATATATATATACAGAGAGAGAGAGAGAGAAAGAGAGAGCAGGAAAGTGGAGGGAGGTTTTGTGGGATACAGGTCATTTAACTTTTCCAGTACAAGGGGTCTGTCCTAAGCTAAATACAGTGGGTATTAAGAATACAGATACATTCACGGACTAATCTGTTAAAAGCTTTCAGCAGACTCTACCAGCTTGAAAATGTCTCCTAAGTAAAGTAGAATAGATTGGTGGTAATATTAATAGTATATAAGCACGGCATCGTCCTAAGGGGGTTGAACCGGTGTGTGTAGATATTACTATTATTGTTTGTAGTAATATTCTGTTATTGGTGTGTGTAGACTATTTTCCTTTAATGTGGAGAGCAGCTTAGTAGTCAGTGGCGTTACAGGAGACTGTATTAAACCCTACAGGCTGAATATATCTTGTAAGCTGAAGAAAATCGTCTGAAGGGAGAAGGAAGGAAATGAAAGGGACGTGATAGAATAATAGGGGTTGTTAAACACCACAAAACCTGACGGGTCTTTGTATCTAGGAACTCTCCCCCCCCTCTCTCTCTCTCTCTCTCTCTCTCTCTCTCTCTCTCTCTCTCTCTCTCAGAAATCACTAGCTAATGGAAATCAGTATATCTCAGTAGTTTTCGTGACACCTCTGACAGCAGCTTACACCTATTTCCAGACTCTCTCTCTCTCTCTCTCTCTCTCTCTGGATTGAAAAGAGAGAGAGAATTTGAATATAAACCATTGCGGGATGTACTGAATGAAAAAAGGCCATTAATTATCTACACGATAAAGTACATTAAAACAGTCTTGCCTGTTTAAGTTGCACTACATTGTATGAAGGAACATACGAGTACTTATGGGATATTATTTCCTCTGTGTGTATGTGTGTGTTTAAGCATTTAGAGTTCTGTGTTCCTATATGTAGCCAATATATAGGCAGTGTATACATGTGTTTATGCGTGTATGCTTATGTGTGGGGGGGTTTGGGAATCGGGGGGTATGCCGGATAAGAGGGTGTGTAAATTGGAGGGAACCAGAGAAATTTAGAGATGAGCCAGTTGTGAAAACTGATTTGTACTCCGTCACTGCAGCAGTTGTGTGCTAAGTGACACAACTGAAACTAGATGTTATTGGAGTGAAGGGGTTAATGGTAATAGTCCGTAAACCCTTTACTATAAGGGTCATTCATCATTTAAATAAAGTCGGCCGAATATAGCAAGAATAAAGCAATTACACCTTACTGAGAGGGTTAGGAATGGAAGTAGATTGTTTTTCTTTGTTAACGACTCGGTACATTCCAAATCCTGTTGGGTGTTTGCTGACGTGCTTCTGTGTACTGAGTGTGTGTTTGTGTGAGAATTATGACACAGGAAGGTGCCATTGGAGTGATGAAGTGGCATATAATCGGCATAGACATGCACACAAATTTACGACCGTTGCCGTGTCATAACTGTGATTTAGCTTTGCAGGAAGGCCAGACAAAGGAGAATGCTGAGCGTGTAGTTCTTCCTGCAAGATTTATCTTTGTTGCTGGAGATGATTTCTCGCATTTCTTTCTTTCCTCCTCCTCCTCCTCCTCCTCCGCTTTCTTCTTTTTCTTCTTCTTCTTCGTCGTCTTCGTCGTGTGTGTGTGTGTGTGTGTGTGTGTGTGTGTGTGTGTGTGTGTGTGTGTGTGTGTGTCAGCCCTGTATAGGAACTATCAAAACATAAAGTCACCAGGTATACTTGAATTACTTTGTCCATTTGTGTTGCTGGTGTATTAGTAAAGAGAAGGCCATATTTTCTGACTGCCTTTTATGAATCAGTTGTGAGGATCAGCTGTGGTTGGTCTGCATGTTACGTTACACAGCACATTCAGCAGCAAGGCAGAGAAACTTACCACGCCTGGGTTACGCAAATGGACATCCGAAATTAGGGACCTACACCGTCCCACTCACATGTTTGATCGCAGGAGTTTTTATTTCCATGATACCCGCGTATTAAAATAGTTTATACTGAAGGTAATACCGTTTGAACCTTCCTCAGGTAGCCTGATTAAACCATTATTGCTTTTTTAATTGTTACATTAATTGTTGTATCCCTTCACAACCAAGACGTATATTTTATGACCCTTGCTGTCGCCAGACGATGTTATTCATATCAGGAAACTTTCGAACCAGTGGTATTATTTGCAGTACTAGATGACAACCCTAAATTTTAAAAAGAAACAAAGTACGGAAGTACTAGATAGATTAGAGACCATGAGGGCGGTTATATGGGGCGTCGCTGAAGTCATCAGCAGTGAAGCAAACTGCGTCCGAAAAATCTTAGTGTGTGACCGACTGAATGGACCGCTCCAAGAGACACTCCTGCATCTAAAAAGGATGTGCACGCATCACTAATACAATAAAAAGAAGTCTTCGGGCTTATACGGTTAAGCAAAATAACTACTTCATTTTGTACTGAACCCATCGCTGAATAACTGAACGATTCGAAACTCCCAATAGTCCAGGCAAGACGTTTGTTACGTTTCGCCAGTTTTCATTTATCCTGAAAAAAAAAACACACACACACACACACCGGGAGGATAGTTTGTTATCGTGTTTGACAGAGTGTGCGTTTGTGGTGATGAAAAGCATGTGTGAGAGAGGATGGGGGGAGACACGTGGGAAATTTTGTAGTTTTTATTGTGTCCGCATATTTTCTTCCCCCAGAATCCTCCTTTCTTCCACAATTTTTCCTCTTCTTCCTCTCTCCCTCACTGCCTCTTCTCCTTCTCTCTTCGAACCCCCTCTTCCGCGCTTCTACTCTATTTCCCTTCCTCTCCACATCCCTGTCTTCTGTAGTGCTTTCTAGCCTGGCCTTCCTTCCCCTCTCTGTTCCTCTAACCTCCTCTTTAGCTGTTTATCCCCTTCTTACCTCTGTACCATTCCCCTTTTTGTCTTGTACTCTTTCCATTCTCCGCTTAACCTCCTCCTCCTCCTCCTCTTCCTGGGCTGTGGATCACTGAGGGTCCCTGTTAGCCAAGTGACCACCATCGGGATTTTTTTTTATATACCAGAGGTCACTGCTTCCGGAGGACTTTTGTGTACTTGTCCCATATGGGAGAGTTCCTTGTCTCAGTGGAGTGAACGGAGCTAGGGCCTGATTGACTGCTGCCTACCTAAAAAGCGCCAGGCAAGGCTGCTGCACCACCCCTAAACATCCACACTGTGCACTGTGCAGTCCCCTTGTGTCTACAGGACACCCCATAAACTTAACATACCCGCACATAGCATGGCGTCATGTCATTATACATTTTTCGATTTACTCAATGCAAATAAGGTAATAGACAGTAAGCACAGACTAGGAACTGCACAGATAGCCCTGAGTTAACGGTCACTACTCTTACTTTCGACCTGTGATGGGCTGTGGATCACTGAGGGTCCCTGTTAGCCAACTGACCACCATGGGGCTTTTTTTAATGTCCCAGGGGTCACTGTTCCAGGAGGGAACTTGTGTACTTGTACCACATGGGAGAGTTCCTTGTCTCAGTGGAGTGAACGGAGCTAGGGCCTGATTGACTGCTGCCTACCTAAAAAGCGCCAGGCAAGACTGCTGCACCGCCCCTAAATATCCACTCTGTGCACCATACATTCACACTGTGCACTGTGCAGTCCCCTTTTGTCTATAAGACACCCCATCATATATATTTTTCAGTTTCCCCAGTGCAAAGAAAGTAATATAAGCACAGATTAGGATCTGCACAGATAGCCCTGAGTTAACGGTGGCTACTCTTACTTTCGACCTGTGATGGGCTGTGGATCACTGAGGGTCCCTGTTAGTCAAGTGACCACCATCGAGATTTTTTTTTTAATGTACCAGGGGTCACTGCTTCAGGAGGAAATTTGTGTACTTGTCCCACATGGGAGAGTTCCTTGTCTCAGTGGAATGAACGAAGCGAGGGCCTGATTGACTGCTGCCTACCTTAAAAGCTCCAGATAAGGCTGCTGCACCACCCCTAAACATCCACACTGTGCAGTGTGTAGTTTCCACGTTATGTCCACAGACACCCCATTAACTCAATGTACCGGTTTATAATGTCATGCCGTAACTGTTAGCTTATTTGAATACTTTCTCTTTCAGGTTACTCAAACGGGTAGCTTATAGACAAAGTATTATAGAATGTGACTTTTCCTTTCCAGTATTTCATATGAAATTTCCAAGTCAGTTTTTCCATGCTGCATGGTGGTTTTTCTCACTTTTTCCTGGAGGGTTTGGGGTGAGGGGAGCCTTCTTGCTTTACTATCCTTATCCCTCAGCATGTAGAGTTAGATCTTGTAGTCATAGTTTTCTCTGTAACAAGCAGCCTCGAAAGGACCATAAGGTATGTTGCTGTTTGCTTTCCTATATAATCCTATGTAAAAAAAATCCTCCTCCTCCTCCTCCTCCTCCTCCTCCTCCTCCTCTTCTTCCTCCTCCTCCTCCTCCTCCTCTTCCTCCTCCTCCTCCTCCTCCTCCTCCTCCTCCTGTAGTTTCCACGTTATGTCCACAGACTTCCCATAAACTCAATGTACCGGTTTATAATGTCATGCCGTAACTATTGGTTGATTTGATTACTTTCTCTTTCAGGTTACTCAGTCGGGTGGCTTATAGACAAAGTATTATAGAATGTGACTTTTCCTTTCCAGTTTTTCCTATGAAATTTTCATGTCAGTTTTTCCATGCTGCATGGTGGTTTTTCTCACTTTTTCCTGGAGGGTTTGTTGATGGGGGGAGCCTTCTTGCTTTACTATGCTTATCCTTCAGCATGTACGAGTTAGATCTTGTAGTCATAGTTTTCTCTGTAACAAGCAGCCTCGAAAGGACCATAAGGTCTGTTGCTGTTTGCATTCCTATGTAATCCTCCTCCTCCTCCTCCTCCTCCGCTCTTTCCCCGCTTTGCCTTCTCTTCTGCGTTCTCTCCTACTCTCCACTCCTCCCCTTCCAGCGCCATAAAACAGGGCGTAACTTGGATCCCAGTCGAGCCGTGTCACGTAAGATTTAAGTTCCATGTTTCCTCCTCTAAATCATGATTCACAGACTTAGTCAAGCAGCAGCCAGTACATCTTACAAGCATATAAATTACATAACACATTTCTCTCTATTTTTCAGTCTACATTAAACTGTGGAGTGGGTTGCGGTGCAGTCTGGAGAGGTTCTAACCGCCCAGGAATAGGAAAGATAATGTATAGATTTCCAGCTAATTCCAAAAGAAGGTATGAATGGAAAATTAAAGTCTGACGCAAAGACTGGGAATCAGCAACAGGTTTGGATGGTTCTGAATACATGCAGTGCTTAATAATTTGAGTAGCAACCTTAGTTTTTCATTTTTAAAAAAACAATAAAGGGTGCCTGTGATAAAGTAAAACAAGTTGTGAGTGCGTAATACTGTGAAGATGTTAAAGGTGTAAACTTATAATTAACTACTTGTTCTTGAAAGTGTGTGTGTGTGTGTGTGTGTGTGTGTGTGTGTGTGTGTGTGTGTGTGTGTGTGTGTGTGTGTGTGTTAGAAAGAGAGAGAGAGAGAGAGAGAGATCTTTATTGGTTTCATTGATGGCGGCTATGTTTTATTTGTCATAATGAAGCCACTTTCTGTCTTACACAAGGTTTTTTTCTCTGTCACACTCGGGTCTCTTTCTCTGCAAGACTCAAGTTACAGTCAGGCCATTTTATCTGCCACATTCAGACCACATTGTCTGCCATAGTAGACTGTGTTCTTCAATTTTGGTCACATTTTATGACAAGAGGTCACTTTCCGTACCACACTACTTCCCTTTCTTTCATTCTCTGGTCAGATTCTGTGCAACAGTAGGTCACATTTTGTCATTGAAGTCTCTCTCTGCCACGTTAGGTTACTGTCGCACTAATTCTCTCTCTCTCTCTGACATTCAGGTCGCTTGCTTTGCCTCACTCAGGTCACTTCTCTGTCATGTTAGGTCGCATTTTCAACCATAGTTCATTCCACCACACTGCTTTCAATTTGTCGCACTATAATCACTGGCACATTTACAGTAAGTCTCTGTCTCCTTTGGTGGTTGCAACACTCATCACACACTGTTAGCACACATTTCGATCGTATCACACAAGAGTCACTCCACCACACTTCACTCTACCATAGTTCTTAGCTACACCGTTCTCTCTCATCCATACTTTGGCGACTCTTCCTCACACCTACCCTCCCCCCCCATTTTTCCCCACTCTTCCCACACCTTAAATCCTCAGCCATTTGCGGGTAGTCAGTAGTGAGGGAAAATGGGTTTCAAATAAATGTTAAACACTGCCACTGTGGATGTTAAATATATATGAGTAATGTTTACTTATACCAAACAGTATTGTTCAACTGAGAGGATCCCTACACAAAAGGGGTTAAAGCTGTGACGGCTGAACACGAGTGCTGTACCCTGCCAGTACCAGATGAGGGAATTCTTACACATCTGAAGGGTTACAGCTGCGATGATTGTACAGTCCAAGACACAACTATCTTCCCAAAGTTTGACGATTATATAGTGGAAAAATCGAACCATTTGAAACGCGTACTAGTAGAGATAGAGTTTTTCATTGTATTTCGCCGGGTGTAAATTTTCTTTGGACGGAACTGGGAAGATAGTTGTGTCTTTTACTGTACATGGGTGCTTTATACTTGCCAGTTGTAGGTGATCTTAGCCCATTTAGTGCATTCCTACGCAGCTAAAGCGTTAAAGCTGCTGTGGTAATGAGTGTTTTATCCTTGCTAGTAACAGGTACATACTTGCTTAGCTAATACATACACAGCCAAAAGATGAACTAGGGTACGTCATTCTTTCTAATGCCAGAGATGTTATTCAGCCAAGAAAATCCTTACATAAATAAAGGGTTCAAGCCGTGGCGGTTGAACATGGGTATTTTATTTATTATTTTTAGTACAAGAAGGTTTAATTCAGTTTAGAGAATCCTTACACAAGTGAAGGAATAAAATTTGTTATGGCTGAACTGTAGTGCTTAATTCTTCCAGTTACCAGATGATTGCTTAGAGAATCCTGGCGCAGCTGAAAGGTTCAAATCAGTGACTTTTGAATTAAGGTTTGATATTCTCGCTAATGACAGACAATATAAGACGGAGTATAGATGTGTGGAAGGTAAAGGGATTGGTGTTTTGTACCTGCTGCTCTTCAATTTAGGTTTGATATTCTCTTGTCCATTATTTACTGGGCTTAGCTGGCTCCCTAGCGTCTATCTTACCTGTATACATTTGGATGTTGCACGTTACACGTCGTTACACATTTTTAAGTCAGAGAGAGAGAGAGAGAGAGATTAATAACTTGTAAATATGCATAATGAAATATAAAGAAGGTGCCATGGTGCCTGCAAAACACTTGAGGACAACCCCCCCCCCCTTCCTCCCCCGTGTATATGCCCCGGGGCCCGTTGTCTGGCCCGAGGAACAACGACTTCTTGCTGAAAGTTTGGAAAGTTTGCCACGGAGTTTGACTGAGCTTCGTGTTGGCAGCAGATATTAAAGTTGCCGCACAAGTTTACCACAGCACTGATTGGTCTTATGTTTATGTTCCCTATATTTACATTGATGACGGTAGTAAGAAACAAAAATGTGTGCACCTTTTAATCTTGCTTCCATGGTTGGTGGTATTTATGTGTACATGCAGATGTTTTCGTAAATACATGGAAGGTAGACACTAATTTAAAAAATAGTATCAGTAGATGTGTTACTGTTTACCTATGGCCACTCTCTTCACAGCAGACGATGATGTTGTATAGACAGAAATAAATATCTTCGCAAAGTTTAGCGGATACGTAGCGGACAAATCGAACCATGTAAAACACGCACTACTGGAGATACAGCTTTCATTGTCTTTCACCAGTAATAAATATTCTTCAGACGAAACTGCGAAGATGGTTGTTCCTTTGACTGTAAATAAACAGTTCACTTGCGTCACTGTCTCCGTGGTTACATGTTTTTCTTCTTTGAAGGACTGTACGTTTGTATCAAACACGTAAACGAAATGAAAAGGATGATGTGGTACTGTTTGGGGAGATGCAGCATTCCTGTTTTCTGTCTGTCATCAAACTCCGCCGTGATACTTGCCATGCACATAGTGTTGACCAGTGAGAGTGTCCGGCAACTTCCAAATAAGTGGGATATCATATGTCTCTTGTTTGTATATGAGTTATCAAATTTCTCCCAAGTGACTGAGAGGATTTTTAGGGCAAGTCCGTACGTGCCCTCGAACATATTATGTTGGCAGCACAGCTGGCAACATGTTTGGGTACATGTATGCAGCAGTATTTGGACAGATGTATGCAAACATGTTTCAGTGCAGCTTCGAACACTGACAGCAGAGGCGATGGGATAAGTGTGTCCATACCAGGCAGCTGAGACTCATCATGATGTTGCCAACATGATCTGGACTCTGTTGTTCCCAGCATGTTTGTTGTGTTCGTTACTGTGTTACTTGCATGTTGCCAACGCTTGTTCGAGCACACGCGTGAACGCACCCTAATGGAACACGACATGACATACTGAAGTAAACACCACACCACCATAGCAATGAGACCACCACAGCGAGGAAACAGCATTACAGAGAACCCACATGATTCTTGAACTTCCTCTCCCTTTATGGTTGTACTGCAGTAGTCATTGTTGTAGTCCCAGGTTCTACTGGAATGTGAACCCATTGGACTGCAGACTTTAGTGTTCTTGTCCTGTAGCCCACCATCCTCCTTTTGAGAGAGACAGCGGAATAGGGGACATTTGTGTGACTGGGCAGCTCCACATCCTAGTTATATATATCAGTGCTATCATATGAAGGGGTCTTTTTCATCACCCCCATTGAGGTCGAGTCAGGCAAATGAATGGACTGTCAGGCTTACAGGGTTAGGAGAACAGCCCGTGGATTATATTTATAGTCCACTGAGCGTTGAGAACCATGTTGCTTCAGCAAAGGTTGCATCAGAGGAACTCCAGTCAGCCAGCCATTTAGGACTGACAGATACTTTATGTCAGTGTCATTCACCTTACTCTGAGAGCATGGTCCATACTATGCCCACATTACCACCTTATGTACCTTCCCCACAGATCCAGCTTATGCCTTAAGTGCCATATTTCACATACTACCCTCAGTCCCATTTCATGACCACTCACAGATAATCATCATCATACTTGTCAGACCCACCCATACAACTTCCTTGTCCTCCAAGATGCCCGGTTTGTCACCAAACACACCGAGGAGAGGACGCAGCCTTTGCTGCAAGATAAGGCCATAACAAGGTGCCTGGTGCACATGGAACGTCCTCCAGTAGACGACACAGGAAGAGGATCCACAACTGTAGTAGGAAGGCATGTTTAAACTTGTAGCAGAGGAACTACCATCCTTGGACAAAGGCCTATTTGTGCATTTAGGTTAAGGTGTAATGTCTTATAGCTCAAAACTGCCATCTGTTTGACCACCAGTTTCAGTTGAACCACAGTGTACACAAACACTTATTTTATGAAGTAAGCCCCTTTCACTTTCTCATGTGCCCTCCTTCCTCCCCTAACAAGAGGAACAGTGGCCTTTTTTTTTTTTTTTTTTTTTTTTTTTTTTTAATCAGTCACAGTTAGGGATCCACCTTTCTTGAAAATGTAATGACATTTGAACAGTTTCGCAAGTGGAAGTTCGTCACGAGTTAATTGGGTGTGTATCTGCATAATTTACAAATGTTGCTGCTACCCATGTGAATAATAATTATTGATGTAGTTATTATCGTAGTAAGTATAAAAATAATGGATATCCAGTTATTAATGTTACGTTATTTTTTTCAGGTAAGTTGTGTTGTACTCTTGTCGTAGTTGTGACAAAATCTGTAAGTATAAGAGCACACAATGTTGATTCATTAGTGTACTTATCTTCAGTGTCATGTTTTCCCAAACATTGTGCCGTCACCCTGTTATCCAGCATTGCCTGACTCCTAAACATTGTGTTGTCACTGTGCTATCCAGTACTGTCTTGACTCTCAATATTTTCCTTGTCACACTGACTCCCAAACACGTCCTTCTCTCTGTATTATGGATCATTACCTAACTCTCGTCACTCTTTTCCAGCAGGACCTTACTCACAAAAACTCACTCTTAGACATTGTCCTTGTCACCCTGTTTCTCATCATTGTGTCCACATATCCATACCGCCTCATTGTGTTTGTGTCTTCATTCTCTCCACAACACCACACTGCATGCTTTCTGTTCTGTCACCTATACCATATCATTTCAGTATTTTGCTATATGGTGAGTGGAGTGGTTGGATAGCGGGTACTGATGGAATTTGTGTTTGTTAATAGGCTTGTGAAGGATTGGCTGCATGATGTGTTGGTACTTTAGAAGGCAACAGGATGACTATCTGGCCTCCGTATGCTAACACTGAAAATATGTTAAGGTAATTTATGAAGGACAGATGTTAGTATGCGTAGATTCAAACACATTATCAACCCGCTACGCCCTCGTGGGAAAAGAACTGTTCAAAGGAGAAAAATCTGGCAACCTTGACCTGTCATAGGGAATGAGATCCGAATGAGCGTTGGCGGCTTATCAGGCAACTGTCAAGATCAGCAACATGAGCGACAGCGTCTCACCTGAGTCAGTGTTTATAAAGGATCCCAGCCAGTTTACAGCATACAGAGATCTCCATTACACATGTTTGGTATCATGGATTTTTTGGTTTTCGTATTTTGTTTACATAAATAATCATACTTTGATTATGAAGAGTTTGTTGGCTGCATGAGAGAAGGTAAGTGTAAAAACAAGCAATCCTCTACACGACTTAAGGTCAGCAAAGTTTGTGTATAACGTTGGCATTCTGTGGTCATCAGCTCACCAGAACAACATAACTTAATCGTCGCGCTCGGCCCCCTCGCTGTCTGTGTCCCCCGGCTTGACCTTGATATGCAACAGAAAATTGAGGCCAAATGTGTATGATATTTTTGCCGATCAGAACTTGCAGTTACCCTCTCTGTCTACTGGTGCTGCCTCTCGTCTCCTCTCAACATCATTTCTCCTTCCCCATCTCTGGCATTATAATTCTGCCCTTCTAAGTCTCTCTCCCTCTTCTCAGTACCCCTTCCTTTCCCCTCACCGCCATTAAAACTCCACCGTCTCTACCCTCATCTCTCTTCCCTCCTTTCTTTCCCCTCTGTACCCATTCCTCAACCCTCATGAGCTGTACCCACTTTTTGGTCCCTTCCTCTCTCAGTATCAGCTGTATTTCAGAAATATCAATAGTAAATGGATAGTAAAACGATGAATACTGTAGTCAGTGTATAAGTTTGTGGTTTATACTCACTCATACTGGAATGTACAGACGATAACAACATGGCGTGATTGATTTTGATTCCGTTCCGAACATGGTCACGTGGCCCGTGTTGTGGTTAGAACTCTTTTTTGTGACGTAACACATAGATCATTAATGCCCTTATTATTGTTCATTATAAATTCAGGCTGTATTCTTTGCTGACGTCAGCGTTGGTTCTCCATGCGGTTTTCCTGTTGTTTAAGTATCAGTTCAAAGGTCTGAATAAGGTGACGTGTTTTTCATGATATTCTTGGCATTTAAGACGATTCTGTGCAGCTTAGGAGACCTTTTTCGAGGTGGAGGGGTTGGGTACAGCCAACATTAACCCCTTCACTATTTGGTGGATCTCCTAACCTGAATAACATTGTGTGGAGGCAGCAACAGTGTAAGGTTTGTGTCGTCGTCAGGCTGTTACTGGTTCATTTTTTATCCCTTATAATTGAACCAACTCCTTAATTGATTGTAAGCGTATGCAGATATTACTGATAAAATAATTAAGAATTATTTCATCATTGGAGGGTTAATTACCCTTGTTTCTGGATGCTAACCATAATAATAAATAATAATAATAATAAAAACTGCAACAACAACAGTATCATCGTCATCATCATTATCATTCATCATCATCGTTATCATCACCATCATCACCTCCCACCGCTGTTTTTACGCTAATGTTCATCCCAACTCCCACTAAAAACCAGCAATGTGAAGAAACGAGTACCAATACACTGGAGTAGTAACGTTTGAACTTACTGCGTTGTTGCTGCTGCGACATCGAAGGGAAACTTGGCACTAGTGAAAAGGTATTGAAGTCTTAACCGCACAAGCGACTGGGGATCCATGTTGTGTGAGGATGGGGAGTACGCGTGTGTGTGTGTGTGTGTGTGTGTGTGTGTGTGTGTGTGTGTCTGTGTGTGTGTGAGAGAGAGAGAGAGAGAGAGAGAGAGAGAGAGAGAGAGAGAGATTCAAAATATTGCTACCGGCTTGGAATATTATTTGGTTTAGTGACAAAATGTTGGCTGTTCCTTCTATTCTTGCTAAAACCCCAGCAGATCAGTTCAGGCCTTGTTTTCAGTCACGTTTGATCCTTCAAATTTTTACAGTTCACTTCAGGTCCATCAGAACAGTTTCGGTCAGTGCACAGTACAGCGACTCAGACAATGTCTTTGTAGGTGTGCTGAAAAGATCAGGCCTGTCGATGTTGTGATCTCCGAGTTGTGACAGTTTAGGTCTTTAGGTCCCTTCAGATCCACTTGTTCGAATCAGGTCATGCTAATGAATGTACTGTACTGAGTTAGTTCTTGCATACACGTCTGCTGGATGGGATGGGTGGAGAGAAGTGGGCGGGATGGGTGTAATGTGTTTGGGGTGCAGGTTGGGGGTAACGGGTAAGCATATCCAGTGACGATGGACATTGTTGGTCGTATGTTGTTGTGGGTGGAGAGGAGTGGGCAGGACGGGCAGGGTGATGGTGGGTGGTGGGTCTTGGTGGGGATAAGACGCCCTGGGAAGGTGGCTGTTGTCGGTTGGCGATGATTTATTCCAGAACTTTCTCCAAGGAGAAAAAGTAAGCCTGCATCACTCACATATACCTGGCGTCTCACGACGCATGTCATTGTTGTTGTTGCTGCTGCTAAACTCCGGTTCGTCTGACTGCAGACCGTCGACCACAGGTAAGCAACTGCTGTGTGAACGTCCCACATGTAGAGTATGGCATATACATTGTATAGGGAGCCGGCGGCCAGTTGTGGTAGACAGCACCTCGCCGGGGTTCGGCCAGGGTCCTTACTACGGCGAAGTGCAAGGAAATTAGATTTATGGTTCCCGGATGGACGCCGCAGTTGCTTTACCCAGGGTGCACAGCTCTGCCACATGTAGTTTCCTCGTCAGCGCGTTGCTACGCAGCAAAAAGTAGAAACGTACATTGTTTGGTCCCATCGTTGTTAGAACATTAACCGATATACAACCAGGGTAACTGGGTGGCATCCCAAGATTGTGAGAAAAAGATGCCGACACGGAATCCCTACCACAGTCTCCACCACCATCACCATCATCGCCACTAAGCTGGAGGTGGTGTCGTGACTGACGGGTGTGAAATATTCGAGTGAAAGTTTTCTAGTAAAGAACATTTTGTCACCCCGCCGGCTCCACCACTCTCGGGTAATTGCCCAGCTTTATATCCCCAGCACCACCTGCCCACCAGCCCTGTGGTAGGCCGGCAGGCAGGGCGGACGGTAGGAGAAGGATAGGCAGAACCGTGATGGGAGAGAAAAACTGAGGGGGATTGAGGGTGGAGAGGGTGGCAGGGAGGGAAGCCGGTGTACAGGTTATTGGTGTGAGGTGAAGATAGAGTGTAAGTGAGTGATGGTAAGGCAAGTTAGAGAGAGAGAGAGAGAGAGAGAGAATTAATGCCTAGCTACTGCACAAGGTTGGTTAAGGAAGACAGTGTGTTTGCGTTTATCTGATTCTCATGGACCACTTTGGTTCTGAATCAAGCTGAATTGATGTCACTGGGCCAGATGGTCGTGAAGGAGCTCAGTAAATACCCTGAAAGAGGCTAACTGGACCTAAATGACCCTGAACTGGACTTTATGAATCCAGACTGACCTTACTGGACCTGAAATGAAAGATGGACCTTAACTGTTGTGAGTAGGTCCGTGCATGACAATATTTATCAGAAAAAATATAATTATTGCCCAACAGCACCTGTAGTGGCCATAATTGGGCACTGAACTAATGGGTTAATCTGTTGCTACTTAGTTAAAACGACAGCGGCCAATCCCATATTGCCCCCTTCCAGGTATAAGGGCCCGAAGCTAGGCTGCCGTAGTTTAGTATATTTGCTGAATAGATAAATAATGTACAACCATGTGTTAGGGATCGAAACTTGGTGAGTGTCAAGACAGTCACTCCCAATGGGGGGTTCTGGCCACTACACTACCAGGAAAGTCACAGGCCGTCGCCACTGTAGTCACGGCAGTTATGCCGGCTTACGGTTACGCCGGCACGACTCAGGTACGCGGTTGTCGACAAACGCACTTTTAAGCTGTGGTGTTTATGTGCAATGTTTACTTGTATTCTTTCATCCAAGATGTCTTTTTTTATTTAATCTCCATGTAACACGTAACATGGTAATTTAATTCCTGTCTGAATACCGCCAATTTCTATGAAAAGGACTTTTCTTACACTATAAGTCTGCGACCTGCACGTTAAACGGAAACACTGAGTATATCCTGTACTTTTTTTTTTTTTTTTTTTTGACAAATTCCTGTTCCTGATGATTTTACTCTAATCTTCCATTCCATTCCTGATCTATGCTGAATTCTATTGTCATGAACAACATCCATATGCAAATCAACATTGCTGCTCTATAACCAGGGTTGGTGATTTTTTTTTTAATTCAAAAAATGAAAAAAAAAAAATATTCGATTTAATTGATTTTTTATTTACTTGGTTTTTCTATTTATTATATAGCTAATATTTAAAAAGCAGTATGCTGACTACTGTTAACTTCATGTCCTGTCAGTCCACTGATGGTCTATCTATCTATATACCTAGGCTGCTTCCCCCAAGGAAAGGGAGGTAGCCGAGACAGGACGACTCACTCTCCATTTACTCATCCATTCAAACACATTCATTTGCATCTTAGCCCCAAAGGGGAGAACGGACAGATCCTCACCGCACCACACCGCACAAGGGTCAACTGGGCAAATGCAATCAGTGACATCCGCAGCAGGGCCCGACAGCAGAACTGGTTTACCCCTGCCACATCATAACAGACCCATCCCCTTACCCGCACCTGACCTGACTAGCTGATCAGACCAAATGCGGGAGAAAATCCCCTCAGGGCTGCGTCATCACTTATTCATTCACAATTTCTCTCCATTTATTTCTGTCACGCACAGCCACTCTTCCTTGCTCAACAGACATCCCTCTCGCATCCAGCGCTCTCTTCACGCTGTCCATCCATCCTATTCGTGGTCTTCCTCTCAGCCTTACACCTCTCACATCAGATCTAGTTATCTTTTTCACCAATCGCTCATTATCCATTCTCTCCATATGTCCAAACCATTGCAACACCCTCTGCTCAACTCTACCAGCCATCTCCCGAACAACTCCAGTTCTCCTTCGCACTTCATCATTTCGCACCCGATCCATACGCGTCACTCCACACATACTCCTCAGACATCTCATCTCCATTACATTCAAACTTTTCCTCTCTGCTACACCCATATTCCATGTTTCAGCCCCATATAATGCAGTCGGTACCACAACACCCTCATACAGCCTTCTCTTTACATCCATTCTAAGCGAACGACATTTAAACACTTTTTTCATTCCTCCCAGCACCTTTCCTACTTCATTTATTCTAAACTTCACTTCTGCATCTATTCTTCCATCCACAGCAACATGTGACCCTAGATATTTAAAACAATCTACCTCCTCAAGCAACTCACCATTCAAAACTATTCATCCCCCTACCATCTATCAACCTCGTACACTTCATCACTTTACTCTTATTCTCATTTACTTTCAATTTCCTCCTTTCACACACCCTTCCAAACTCCTCTACCAACTGTCTCAATCTCTCCTCTGAATCAGTCACCAGTGCAGTATCATCTGCAAACAGCAGCTGCTTCAGATTCCACTCTCCTCCATCAACATTTACCAGACTCAGACCACCTAAAACTCTTGCATTCACCTCCCTTACAACACCATCCATGTAAATATTAAACAACCAAGGCGACATCACACATCCCTGTCGCAGCCCCACTCTCACGGGAAACCAATCACTCACAGCATTTCCCACTCTTACACACGCTCTACTATTTACATAAAAACTTTTCACCCCTTTTAGTAACCTACCATCAAGTCCATACAATCTTAAAACAGTCCACAAAGCCTCCCTATCAATTCTATCATACGCTTTCTCTAAATCCATAAATGCCCAAAACACATCCTTGCCTTTCGCTAAATACTTTTCACACACTTGTCTCACAGCAAACACCTGATCCACGCATCCCCTCCCTCTCCTAAAGCCACACTGCTCATCACTAATCACTCCCTCTGTACCCTCTCTAACTCTCATAATTAACACTCTACCATACACCTTACCTACAACACTCAACAGACTTATACCCCTAAAGCTAGTACAATCATACTTATCACCCTTGCCTTTATACAACGGGACCTCACAAGCACTTGCCCAGTCAATTGGCACCATACCTTTCACAAAGCACACATTCAACAATCTTACTAACCAGTCAACAATAGTCACTCCACCACCCTTCAGGCATTCCACAGCACACCCATCCATACCTGCAGCTTTCCCTGTTTTCATCTCCTTTACTGCCTTCTCCACTTCTTCCTTCGTGATCAAAGAATCATTCAACTCTCCCAACACATTTATTCCTTGCACCCTTCCATCCGCCACAATCTCAGCCACCCTTTCCTCCTCTACATTTAACAATCTTTCAAAATACTCTGCCCATCTCTTCCTTACTGCATCCATCTCAATTAACATCCTTCCATCCTCTGCTTTTACTCGTTCTTCCTTCCCAGACTCTCCCTTTCGCACCCTTTTCACCTCCTTCCAAAACATTTTCTTATTCTGCTGAAAATTCTCTGTCAGCCGCCTACCCCACCTCTCATCTGCTGCCACTTTAGCATCACGCACAGCCCTTCTCGCTCTATTCCTCTTCTCCTTATACCTTTCATATGACATCTCATCCTTCCTCTGCAGCCACACTTCATATGCACGTCTCTTCTCAGCCACAGCCATACTTACTTCCTCGCACCACCATTCACTTCCTTTTCTTACACCACCACCCACACGTCTCACACCACACACCTCTTCTGCATGCCCCACCACAGCACTCTTAAACAACTGCCATTCCTCCTCCACGCTGCCATTTTCCCGATCTTTCACTGCGTTCCACTCATCTTTCAATTTCTCCTGATACTCTATCTTTTTCTCTCTTTTATCCAACTCACTCACTTTCAAAACCTCCCTGCCACACCTAACCCTCCTAGCTCTCATCCATCTCTTACCTACTCTTAACTTTCCCTCCACCAGGTAGTGGTCAGACATACCTCCACCTTCCCCTCTCAGAACTCTCACATCCAACAATCTTCCTATTACATTCCTAGACACAACCACATAGTCCATCAAGGCTCTATCAACAACCCTTCCACCCTCCTGTCTCACCCATGTATACTTATAAATATCTTTCTTCTCAAACAGCGTATTCCCAATCACCATCTCTCGCTCAACACACATCGCTATCATTCGTTCCCCATTTTCATTTCTTCCAGGCACACCATGCATACCAACTACACCTTCAACTGCTACATTTCCCACTCTAGCATTCAGATCTCCCATCACTGATGGTTCAAGCTAAAAACCACTGGCCAGAATCCAGATGCATACTTGTTCAGGTCCTGTCTGTACACTACTGGTTAAGGCTGAGTTGCCAGTGGTAATCAAGACAGCATATTCCGAAGCTGATTATTTTACCACACAGTAAAATCTTAAGCTGATATTATTATGACATGGCCTTAAGTGACCAAGCACAGCCTACCTAGTCTTATGGCTTTGGGTTTGGATTTGTGGCTCATTATTTCAGATGTGTAAATAATTTCAATAATTAGTTACACAAATGTACAAATATTTTTTGTCATACAATTTATCAATTTCTAATGGCACCATTCTCCAAAATCTGCTGACTTAAAGTATCTGAATAAATGAATGCCAACACAGAGTTATACACAACTTTTATAAACCTTCAGATTTTATTATTGTTAACTTTTAGATAAAAAATTAAAAAATTATTTTTTTTAAAGCAAAAAAGTGAATTATTTAATCATATGATTAAATCAGTTAATGCCAATTCTGTTTATAACAATGCAGTGAAATTGTCTTGCAACAGTGGAATCATATAAACCTGTTTTTAGAATCGTAATCATATTCGCACATGTCCACAAAAAATGTATTTACTTAAAATAATATATATCTCTGCAGTGTAAAAGTGTGGAAGTTTTAGATTTATATTTGGTAACACAAATATCTCCCACACATTTAAAAAAATAAGTAATGATGATGATGATGATGGTGATGATGGTGATGTCAGTAGAAGCAGTAAAGTTATACAGCTCATTCACTGCGGTGCTTCCTTCCTGAATAAAGTCGTTTGTGATAGCAAATATAAAACAGATAAGTGAAATGATAACCTTTATATATATAATTCTAATCATTTCAGTTCCACAATATCCCTGCAGGTCATTCTCGGTACTGCCAAATACTTTTATTCGGCAGGCAAGTTTAGAATTTTCAAAGCTGCCTATTATGAAGAAACAAACCAAGGCTCTTCTTTACCCATACAGGTCACTGTCTCTACCCAGATGAATAAAATCGTCTGATGGCAACAAGAATATACCCAAACAAGGCCTCGTCGAACTGAAATTATTATTCCCAACAGTTGCCCTCAAACTACATTAATAAAACTCCTCCCGCTCCGCAACACCCAGACCCAAAATTAAATATATGTGTTGCATGTAATTTTTCCTGCAACCTGATATATAACGCCACAAGATTTATTGCCGGTAACTGGGATATTCAGGCTCCCGGATATCACATTTTTTTGTTTCATCTGTATTTTATTTATTTGTTTATTTGACAGATTAATCCAGTCTCTCACTTGAATAAACTCGTCATATGTTGTCGGTAATAACATACAGGCGCCTGTTATCAGGTTATTACCTTTACTGACACATGGTTTCCTCAGTTTTTTTTTTTTTTTTTCTTTTAACAGGGCTATTCTTTTCTCCTCTTTTAGAGATGAAGTGAACAAAGGCTGTATCTAGACCTTGCAGTTCCAGAACTCTTTTGTTACCTGATCAGAATACTGAAGAGATGGGAAGAACTAAAAAAGAAAAAAAAATGAGGGGGGGATGGAGCTGTGTGTGTGTCAAACCCGGAACCAGCAGTCGTTAAAGGCCAAACATCGCCTTTGCCTTGTGCCTCTGACATTTACCTCCACCTTGTGCCTTTGATATTTGACCCACAGTTTCGACATAAGTTACGGAAACTATTTACAGCAACTATATTTATTCCTACAGCTCTCTCTCTCTCGATGTAGTATCTCCAGCGTCATCCAAGATTCATTGCTGTAGTTCAGTGCCTTAAAAGATATGATAGAAACCAATTTTTAAGTCTCACATTCGAATCCGTACTACTTACTTTGTACTGATAATGGTAGTTACTACAGTGTATTACTTACTGAAGCTCATGTACTTTTATTAAAGAAACACACACACACACACACACACACACACACACACACACACACACACACACACACACACACACACACACACACACACACACAATGTTCTCTCTCTTATTCCATCTTCAGCTCACACATCCTTTGTTGGTTTCGTTCTGCTTACATGTTGTGTTCTCTCTCTCTCTCTCTCTCTCTCACACACTCATCTTACTGCCAGTTCTTCACACATTCTTCTTTTTCTATCACCTCTCACACTCATCTTTCAATATCTTCTACTTTCACACCATTCTGTATCTCTTGGTGTTGTCATATTCTGTCTTGCTTCACACCGTTTTATGGCTCTGTTGTCTCATTATCTTAATTTGTTTTCTCTCTTGACCACACACATTCTTTGTCTCTCTTGTGTTTTCACCCTCTTTAGCACACATTCTTACTCTCTCCCTCTCTTCTGCTTTCACCCTCTTATTCTCTGCCTCCCCATCGCCCCACCTGCAGTAGCTCCCAGTACCTCCGCTTCACTCACCTCACCATCGTTCTCTCACACTCCTTGCCACTCCAGGATGCTCATAATTTCTCATTCTAACTCCCCCTCAGCTTCTTTCTTCCCTCCCTGGCGTTCCCTCTGGTTACATAACGTCAACATTTTTTTTTCTTGTACCTTAAAACCTGATACTAAATGACCCTAAATTACGCTAGATATACGTGCATTATTTTGTGTAGTCGTTTGACTGTGTGACTCACTAATATCAGTAAAATCATGTGGCACTAGTGGAGTATAATGCTAGAGTTGATCCGACAATGAGAAGGTTAGTGGTACAGGTATTAACACTCTCCTGTGATTAACTCAGGTGAATAAAATCGTCCGGCCGTGGCTGAAATGGAATAAAAGAGTTGCCCCGTCCAATTGAGGGTTAGTACACGTGTTTTACATCAGTATTTAGTGGGTAATAAACCACAGGAGACTGACGCTGGCTGCACTGGCACTGCAGCCAAGGCGGGTACACACAGTCACGGGTTTTATTAGGCTGGCTGTGAAAACCAAAGGACTGTTAAGGGCAAGTGTGGACGCACCCTAAGAGAACCCGAATGAAGTAAAAGTGTCATCGTACTGAAGGGATTGAGGAAACAACAGTACAGGTGTAGGTTGGCAACACACACACACACACACACACACACACACACACACACACACACACACACACACACACACAGTTGATGCGGCTGTGCCAGCAAGGGTAAAACATTTGAGAGGAAACTGCTCGTGTATGAAATGATTGACTTTAGGTGAGGGAATTCAGATTCACACCCAGAGAAGCTGGAGTGTATGATGAAATTGTTGAAGGGAGGGATGGAGGACTTGAAGCTCTGAAATGTTATTTAGGCTCTGACGTGCACGAATCTGAAAGCAGAAATTAATTATGGATTCAGTGAAACAAATCACACAGTGGATGGCGCTTGCAGAATTGGGAAAGAGAAAGGATGAAGCGTACAAGAGTGAACCTTTGTTTTTTGTCGGCAAGAATAGTCAGCGCTTCCACTCTTTGGGTTATTATATTTAACATATACCTCTTCCCTTTCGGTATGTTTCTGTATAACCTGGCGTATTAACAGTGCCAAATATATCCATATGATCTCATTCATTATCTTAACTTTGTTTTCTTATCATACTATCCTAGACGATTTTATTAAGCGATCTTCTTCAAGTTATGTATTGAAGGGGCATATTTAGATTATATCTAGCGCCTTCGTGTTTCAAATTCTCCACCTGAATTAAATGAAATTGTCTGGAGATGCCAAGAATGATAAGGAAATGAACGTCCTGGTAGTCGAGGGATACTAACCATGAAAATAGCAGAGAAAGGCACCACAGAGGCATGATGTACAAAATACTGCTAAGGAGGAGGTGCAGAAACCTTAGAAGAGAATGAGGCTCCAAGACAATTCGCTGATGAAAACTTTGCTGGAGTCAGCTTTCCAACGCACACCCGAACGACAGTGGAAACGGGAAAAACGCTGATGATTATGCGGTATATTTGGTTACCGAAAATTAATTATATTTCCTTGATCAGTCTTGTCAGTGAAGTAAGGAGAGTGGTCCTATTGTTTCAGAGTCGTCCTGCATACCATATGGGGATATTTAGAATGTGTGTGTGTGTGTGTGTGTGTGTGTGTGTGTGTGTGTGTGTGTGTGTGTGTGTGTGTGTGTGTGGCATCACGTTCTTCAGGCTGGGAAGATCGGAATGAAAATTGGCACATAATTGTTTTTAAAAAATCTGCGTCCGTCAGAAATGGATGTGTTGTTGTGTCCCCCGTGGGCTGACCACCATCTTCTGACAACACACATAAATATCAGACACACAATATATACATAATTCCAGACTCAGTCGTTCTCACATTCGCTCACATTGTTTCGCACTGGCAGTAATTCACACACTCGTTCACCGACTCACCCTCTCACATTAACATTCATTCACAAACATTCACCCACTCACACTGTCTCACATTGACATTCATTCACCCACTCACACTGTTTCACATTGACATTCATTCACCCACTCACATTGTCTCACACTAGCACTTATTCACGCTCTCATTCACCCACTCACACACATGGTCTCATATTGTTATTCATTCACACTCACATGCTCCCAGAAACTTTCTCACGCCAAATCAATATCTCACACTCACTGGTACTGACTTACACACCTACAAACTCACTTTCTCACTCTCAGGGTCACTCCCTCATACACTTACTGTAGTTTTACTCTGATTTTTTGTTCAGTGTGTTCAGATGGGTGGGTATGTGACTTGTTTTCTTGTTGGTCTCTCTCTCTCTCTCTCTCTCTCTCTCTCTCTCTCTAGCATCACACACATATTACAGTTAGTAATAATATGAGGGCTTACGTGAGGTGATCGTAGCACCAAACTTGGTCAAGAACCCTCTGTCTCATCAAGTTTCCAGACAGCCGCCACCATTCCCCCTCATCTGATCTGCCAGCACGGAACGACCATAAAGTATAACTTGAATTACATTTCAAATTCATTGTGTAATAATGCGTGGTGAGAGAGCCGTTCCTCAGCCGCACAAACAGTACTCCAGACTGTTATTTTCTCTGATACATTTTTGTGGAAATAAATCACGTTTTCATTCATTTTCATAGATGTTATTACCACGTTAATATGCACGGAAACACAGTCACTGAGCGTTGTATCTGCTGGCTGTTGCTTACAGAATTGCATGTATTACTGCCTTTTGCAAGCGGCACACCGGCAGGCAAGTCGGAAAGAGGTAACGACGGAGGGGTGAAGGTTATAGTCTTTCATGGCTATTTTGTCTCCCATTCCCCATTCATACGGGGGTGGGGTTGGGGAGGGAGCGTCCTGGCTTGAAAAGATGTGAAACACAATGAAAAATTAACTGTTGCCGACTAGTGCATTCAGTAAGCCTCAGAATGCAAAACTGGAGTTAAAATTATTATACTTGTATTAATATTACACTGGTATTAATTATCGCCTTCATAATGTCAGCTGCTTTTCGTCCCCTTTCTTTCCCTTTTCCTCACTCCTTCCCTTTCCTTCTGATTTTAATTTCTTTTCCTCTTCACCTGTTCCTCATTGTCTTCCTTTTTGTCCCTTTACTCCGTCGCTGTCTCTCTTGGCTCCCTTATTTCTATTTCCCTTTCCTCTTCCTCGCTCATCCCTTTAATCTTTCGTCTTCCTCGTTTCTCCTCCACCTTTCCCTCACCTGTGCCACTTTCCTTTCCTCTCTCTCTGTCATTTCTTCCCCCTATTCCTCTCATTTCCCTCATTATATTCTCCTTCACCACGCCTTCTCTCTTCGCCTCCACCTCCGTCAGTGTTAGTAGGTCAGAGGTTGGTGTGTTTGGCCGGTGTGTCTTGGTGCCGTATTCTCATCAACATGTGTTTAAGGACACAGGAGTAGTGACACATGAGAGGCGACATGACCGTACAGGTATACTGGGCGGTATGTGAGGCTGCGTAGCACCTCTTCCTAAGTGATTGTTTTGCATCTCATTCTGTCAAATTATATAGTTTTAATATCGGGAAAGTTTGCATCAGTAACGCACAAGAGGACGTTGTGGTGTAAATATGTGCTGAATAAATCGCTGAGGAAAAGGTGCTACACAGCCTGCTATGCCACTTACAATACGCCCACAGTTAGTAATATCTGGTGTTGGCAGCTTCCTATGCCACTCACAATACGACCCACAGTTAGTAATACCTGGTGTTGGCAGCTTCCTATGCCACTCACAATACGACCCACAGTTAGTAATACCTGGTGTTGGCAGCTTCCTATGCCACTTACAATACGACCCACAGTTAGTAATACCTGGTGTTGGCAGCTTCCTATGCCACTTACAATACGACCCACAGTTAGTAATACCTGGTGTTGGCAGCTTCCTATGCCACTTACAATACGACCCACAGTTAGTAATACCTGGTGTTGGCAGCTTCCTATGCCACTTACAATACGACCCACACTTAGTAATACTTGGTGTTGGCAGCTTCCTATGCCACTTACAATACGACCCACAGTTAGTAATACCTGGTGTTGGCAGCTTTCTATGCCACTTACAATACGACCCACAGTTAGTAATACCTGGTGTTGGCAGCTCAGGTAAGTACACAGAGCCAGGTGACATACTGGCGGGGACAGACGGGCACAACATCCGCTGCTTCACCAAGTTATCACCTTTAACTCAACACTCGCAATTTTGCCTGATATTTTCCCTGGCCAAATCACCTTCAGGAGTCAGACGGGGCGAGGCAAGGAGCGTGTGGGTGCTGCATACCATCACGTCATTGCATCACATGGCGAGGGAAGGAGCGCGTCGGTGCTGCTACCATCACGTCATTGCATCACACGGCGAGGCAAGGAGCGTGTCGGTGCTGCATACCATCACGTCATTGCATCACATGGCGAGGCAAGGAGCGTGTCGGTGCTGCATACCATCACGTCATTGCATCACATGGCGAGGCAAGGAGCGTGTCGGTGCTGCATATCATCACGTCATTGCATCACATGGCGAGGCAAGGAGCGTGTCGGTGCTGCACACCATCACGTCATTGCATCACATGGCGAGGCAAGGAGCGTGTCGGTGCTGTATACCATCACGTCATTGCATCACATGGCGAGGCAAGGAGCGTGTCGGTGCTGCATACCATCACGTCATTGCATCACATGGCGAGGCAAGGAGCGTGTCGGTGCTGCATACCACCTCGTCTTTGCATCACATCAACGTGTGCAAGCATAAGTGTATTTTCAGTGAGCAGTAACTTTCTAAATGGCGATTTAATATTCCTAGCCCAGCACACTTCTCAAATATTCTGTAAACGCTTCAACACTGTTAGAGTAAAAAGTGGAGTTATATTAGTGTAATCAAATGTATACCTAGTCCTCGTAATAAACCACTCTTATACGTGTTCTTTTTATTTATTTTGTATGTTTAACAAAAACTGCTTATTAAAGATCCCTGATACTGGTAAAGGAAATTTCCAAGTTTCCCCCGACTGACAGTACCAGTTTTATATAAAAAGTTGAGATAAATTGGGACGCAACCCAATCGTATGATGATGGCTGGCTCGGATTCGAATGCCAAAGGTGGCCGGAAATTGTTACCTGCGTCATTAGACGCCAGAGATAGATCAATGCGTGTTTTTGTTGTTACTGTTGTTGTTGCTTCCTCTCATGTAAAATACAGCCTGAGAAGTAACTGGTCTTATATGGCTTATATATTCTGGACACTGATGGTGTATCCTCAGCCCCTCCCACTCTCCAAAAAGGTAACACGGAATTGGCTGTTACCGTGTCAGATCTCAGTTCTGCGGGTCAGGTCACAGTATCCAAACATTAAGCCAAACTGCCGAACGATAAAGTGTTGTGGAGAAAAAGGCGGTGCCGAATTGGGCCGTATTGACAGCCGTGATTTGCAGTCGCGAAATCTGTCCAGTCAACATGGCTGCTGCTACGCCAGGTCTCCATGGGCGCAAAGGTATTTAATCTTCCTTTTTCAGGCTCGAAGATAAATTTTCTGTTGCGTCCCGGCACGGAGATGGAGACGAGCGATCAGGGTACGCGTGGAAAAATCGAAACGACTTGGCGATGGAAAAGTTGGGGAAATATGACAAACACAAGGAAGAGATAAAACATAGTTCGTGAATTTTAGCGTTTTGCTTTTATACTGGCGGAAGAATGGGAGGAAAGAGGGACGGGGTAATAGAGGCAGGGGTGGAAAGATGAAAGGCAGGGTTTGGGGTGGTGTACCGGGTGAAGGGGTCGGCAGTATACAGCAGCACAGTGGAGTGAGTGAAGGGGGTGACGTGAAAGGAAATGGGGACATGAGAGGGGGACAGTAACGAAAAGGGGATGCAATGGTTTGGGGAGGGGGAAAAGTACACTACAGCCTTCTAGTCACTTTCACAGTCTCACTCGGTACGTGTATATAGTGAAGGGATGTATTGGCACCTGCCGGTATCCATCATACCAGATGATCTTTATGACACACATGATGAACACTATTGACATTGTGATGTTAGAGTTCTTATTTTGTTTTAGCGAATGCCAAAACAAATATAAACGAAGTATTTTATATATATATAAATAGATAGATAGATGGAAATATATATATATATATATATATATATATATATATATATATATATATATATATATATATATATATATATATATATATATATATATATATCATCAGTCACCAGTCTGACATCTGCATTAAGAAGGAGTGAAGTAGATTCAGACAAAGAAACCGTGAAAGTGGGAAAACTATCATACAGTCTTAATGATTTTTTAAATTTTGTCAGTAAAGATTATTATTGTAAAACACACACACACACACACACACACACACACACACACACACACACACACACACACACACGGGGTATCGGTGGTATTTGATGTTGCTCTAGTTGCCTCCGTAATGTTGCTCAAATAACGAAGGTTAATGTTTACACTCTATGTTCCGTGTGACTGAGCGTTGTGTTGCTGTGTAAGCAGGGAAAACTTCGGTGTTTGGGTTTGATGATAATGTAATAGTTGTGTGTGTGTGTGTGTGTGTGTGTGTGTGTGTGTGTGTGTGTGTGTGTGTGTGTGTGTGTGTGTGTGTGAGAGAGAGAGAGAGAACTAAAAAAATAATACGAAGGCTTAGTTCATGTGAAAGTAGCACCAAACTTGGGTCAAGAACACTCTGTCCCCAACAAATTTTCAGATAATAACTGTTGGTGTAATATCAGCCGCCACCATTCCCCTGCGCTTAATACTGCCAACACGAAACGAGCATAAAATAAAAGTCCAGTTACATTTCAAATACTGTATATTGTGTAATATTGCGTGGGGTGGGACCGTTCCTCAGCCGCACAAACAATACTCATGACTGTTATTTTCTCTGATTCATCTTTTTTTCCCATACGGAAATGTCACTCTGTCACTCATTTTAACTGATGTTACCGCCATGTTAATGTGCACGGAAACAGTCACTGAACGTTGTATCTGCTGGCTGTTGCTGACAAAACTGCATGTATTACTGCCTTCTGCAAGCGGCACACCGGCAGAAAAGTCGGAAGGAAGTAACGACAGGGGGGTGAAGGTTATAGTCTTTCATGGCTATTATGTCTCTCATTCATAAAGGGGTGGGGTTGGGGAGGAAATTATCTGGTTTGTGAAAGATGTGAAATGTATTAAGTAAAAAAGAAAATTTGACTGTTACCTAGTAGTGGATATAATAAGCATAAGAATGCTAAACTGGAGTTATAACTATTATACTTTTACTAATATTACACTGGTATTATCTAACTCGCTTTCATAATGTCAGCTGCTTTTCTTCCCGTCACCATTCCATTTCCTCATTCCTTCCTTTTCCTTTTCATTTCCTCATTCCTTCCCTTTCATTTTCATTGTAATTTCTTTTCCTCTTCACCTGCTCCTTATTCTCTCCCTTTTTGTTCTTTCACCCCTTCGCAATCTCTCTTTATCTCCCATTTTTGTCTTTCACTTTTCTTTTCCTCGTTCCTTCTCTCTCCTTGTAATATTTCTCGTTTTGTCTTCATAATTTCTTCACCTATTCCACTTTCTTTTCCTGCCTCTGTCATTTCTTTCCTCTATCCCTTTCATCTCCCTCATTATGTTCTCCTTCGCCTCTCCCTCTCGTCGCCTCCACCTCCGTCAGTTTCAGTGTGTCAGAGGTTGGTGTGTCTGGCCGGTGTGTCTTGGTGCCGTATTCTCATCAACATGCGTTAAAGGACACGGGAGTAGTGACACATGAGAGGTTACACAGGACCCTACAGGTATACTGGGTGGTGTTAGAGGCTCGTAGCACGTCTTCCTAAGTGACTCATTTTCCATAATGCACCTTAAATTCCTGTTCATTTAAATAATATCTTTTAAATATCGCGACAGTTTGCATCAATGACGCGCAGGAGAATGTTGTGGTGTAATGTGCAGATGTAAATCGCTGAGGAAGAGGTGCTGCACAGCTTCCTATACCACTTGCAATATGACACACAGTTAGTAATACCTGGAGTTGGCAGCTTCTTATGCCAGCTGGGGGAGGCGGTGGCTCGATCGGTAGAGAGGTAGCCTGCAGTCCTACCGGACCCAGGTTCAGATCCCCGCTGGGGCAGGGAACAGTTTGTGGATTTGAATTTCATAAAAGCAGACTTTACCGATCTACCAGAAGACCCGCCGACATGTCGTAAAAATACTCCCGCCAATACCAGTACACCAGTCCTGTATGAGACAGCCCTAGCATGTATTCAGTATGGACGGTGGATGTTAGCGCCGAAGTGGTGACATGTGGAGGTGTATAGTATGTCGGAGTACTACTGGGCCTTGGGAACAGGCTGTGAAGCCTAAGCAAGAGTCGGACACATTAAAAAAAAAAAAACTTACAATACGACCCACAGTTAGTAATATCTGGTGTTGGCAGCTTCCTATGCCACTTACAATACGACCCACAGTTAGTAATACCTGGTGTTGGCAGCTTCCTATGCCACTTACAATACGACCCACAGTTAGTAATATCTGGTGTTGGCAGCTTCCTATGCCACTTACAATACGACCCACAGTTAGTAATACCTGGTGTTGGCAGCTTCCTATGCCACTTACAATACGACCCACACTTAGTAATACCTGGTGTTGGCAGCTTCCTATGCCACTTACAATACGACCCACACTTAGTAATACCTGGTGTTGGCAGCTTCCTATGCCACATACAATACGACCCACAGTTAGTAATACCTGGTGTTGGCAGCTCAGGTAAGTACACAGGGCCAGGTGACACACGGGCAGGGACAGACGGGCACAACATCCGCTGCTTCACCAAGTTATGACTTTGAACTCTGTCTGTCTGTTTATCTATTGCCACACGCCTTAATCCCATAGGTGGCCACAAACAAATCGCCTCCGCGTCGCCCTCTCCCCCGCCATTTCACTGCCCTGCTCCCAGCTCACACACCCCTCCCTCATATACCTCCCCACTCCATCCCTTCATCTCATTCTTGGCCTCCCCCTCACTCTCTCCCCCTCCACCTCACTCACATACACTCTCTTCGTCAGTCTCTCACTCTCCATCCTCCCCACATGGCCAAACTACCTTAGTGTGTTTCTCCTAACTCTTTCTATCACATCCACATTTGTCAGTCTGTCTCTCCATGTGACTTCACATGCTTCTCTCAAATAACTCATTTCCACTGCTCTCACTCTTGATTTGTGTCCCTCCAACAAGGTCCAAGCTTCACTTCCATACGTTAGAGTTGGTATCACAATACTGTCATGTAACTTTTTCACTTACATGCTCACTTCCCTGTTTCTTATCGCATCTTTCAAGGAACCAGCAACCTTTCTTCCTTGTTGTACCCTTTCAAGCACTTCACCCTCCAGACTTCCATCCTTACTCATCAAACTACCCAAGTACTTAACGTACTCACATTTTCCATTTCCTCCCATCCAACCTTACTGTACATTCACTGACTTCACTTCTCTCGAAGACCACAACTTCATTCTTCCCTGCATTCACCTTTAGATTCCGTTTCTTATACACTCACCCAAGCTCATCCACCAAGCCTTGCAGCTCCTCTTCATCTTCACTTAACAACACAGTATCATCAGCAAACAACAGTACAGGGAGTTTCCAAACACTGCCCTCTCTCATTAGGGCGACTCCAACATCCACTGCCCTACCTTGTTTCTCTTTTATAACCACATCCATAGACAGATTGAACAACTATGGAGATATGAGAAATCCCTGTTTCAACCCAACCTTCAAATAGAAAAATTCACTCAGTTCACTATCCACACGCACGGCAACCTTAGCACCCTCATACTCGTACATACTCTTCACAGCATTCAGCTAAACACCCGCAATTTTGCCTGATATTTTCCCTGGCCAAAGCACCTTGAGGAGTCAGACGGGGCGAGGCAAGGAGCGTGTCGGTGCTGCATACCATCACGTCATTGCATCACATGGCGAGGCAAGGAGCGTGTCGGTGCTGCATACCATCACGTCATTGCATCACATGGCGAGGCAAGGAGCGTGTCGGTGCTGCATATCATCACGTCATTGCATCACATGGCGAGGCAAGGAGCGTGTCGGTGCTGCATACCGATTACCACCAGCTCATTGCATCACGTGGTGCGTTGCAAGCATAAGTATACACTCGGTAAGCAGTGACTCAACATCACAATTTAATCTTCCGGGGCAAGCACACTTCTCAAAATATTATATAAACGTACCAAAACTGTTAAAGTAAAAAGTGGAGTCATACTAACGTAAATGTATACCTAGTCCTCGTTATGAATCGCCTTTACACACGATCTTTTTATTGATTTACAGGATTATTCCAGAGTAAATTTAAGAACCACTGTTTGTTAAAGTTCCATTGCTACCAGTAAAAGTAATTTTCAGATTTCCTCCCACTGACAGTACCAGTTGTATATAAAAACCTGACGTAATTGGAGCACACCCCTGACGTGTGATGATGATGGACTCACATTCGAATTCCAAAGGTGGCCGAAAATTTAAACCTACATCATGAGACACCTGAGTATGAGAGCAACGCGTGCTTATATTGTTGTTGTTTTCCTTTAGGTAAAATGCAGCCAGCGATGTAGGCTGGTGTCGTACGGCTTAAATGATTTGGACTATGGTGGTGTATCTTCGGACCTTCCCACTCTCTGAAGAGGTAACACGGAAGTGGCTGTTACCGTGTCACATCCTGGGTCTACGGGTAAGGTCACAGTCTCCAGACATTATACCAAACTGACAGGCGATAAAGTGTTGTGGACAAAAACGCGGCGTTGTATTGACAGTCAAGGTTTGCAGTCGCGAAATTTGTCGAGTCAACATGGCCGCTGCTAGGCACGTATTTCATCTTTTTTCAGACTCAGAGGGAAATTTTCAGTTGCTTCCCGGCACGGACTTGAAGCCGAGGGATCCGTTGTGCGTGGAAAAAGCGAAACAGCTTCGGGAAGGAAAACTTGGAGAAATATGACATACACAAGGAAGAGAGAGAAAAAAAGCTACTTAATAAGGAATTTTAGCACTCCGCTCTCAGATTGGAGAGGGAGGGAGGGACAGAGAGATAAGAGAGAGAGTGAGGGGGGGGGGGTTGGCAGTACACAGCAGCACAGTAGATCGGGTGGAGGGGATGACGTGAAGGGAGATGGACACGTCAGATGCAGGCGGTGACGTAAAGGAGGAGGGATGCAGTACACAACATTCTAGTCACCCTCACTGGCTGTCATCTTTACATGTGTTTTATTACGGGATGTGTTGACACCTGCCGGTACGCCAGTACACTGGACGATCTAGTGACACACCTGATAAACACTGTTGAGAGCTTGTAATCTGTTTTTGGTAATGTCAGAACAAACAGTAATATAAACGAAGTACTGTACTTACATGCTTTGCTTCACCAGTCATCCCAACATTACCTCCACTTAATGAGGGAAGGAGGTAGATCCACAGACAAAGAAAGAAAGCATGAAAGTGGGGGCAACTATCATACAACATTCCTAATTTTTGAAACTCTTTAACAAAGAAACACACACACACACACACACACACACACACACACACACACACACACACACACACACACACACACACACACACACACACACACACACACACTAACGTGCAAATGTTCTTGCTTGGTGAGGTGGAGTCTGAATTCCAAAGGATCACATTTATGCCATTTGTAAAACTGTGTGGGTCATTTCGCAGGGCAATGGACATACTGTTTAATTTTTCTCGCCAGTTTTATGCTTTCTGATTCTTTGCTTCTGGATCTCACCTCACGACATCATGTAGATCAGAGGGTTGGAATGATGATGATGATGATAATAATGGTGATGGGGAGGAGGAGGAGGGCTGTGATGCATCGCCCATTATTGTGTTCATTTATTATTTGTGTATCCTTCCTCACATCATCTTTTAAGAGTGATATTCGCAGTAGGGTTGGGATGATTGTGATGATGATGATGATAAGAGGTCTTTCGCTTTTTTCTGTCATTCATTGTTTCTAAGATTCTACCTCATTCTGTCTTTCAAATAGCTTTTGGGGTTATGAGGATGACGACGATGATAAGACGATGATGATGATAAGGAGGTGGAGGAGAATAGTGAAGGTGATAATGATGGAGACGAATAGGCAACATTTGTCATAAAACATTCTGCTGTGCGTGCTGAGACACACGGACCAAATTATGTGACACACGTTTGGAAATTATTTCATACTAATAATAATATTTCAGCGTCAGTTCATATATATTAAAACTGTTTGTTCCTCATGTTGGTATTACCGTGGGCGTTGTTTCATTTCTGTGTGAATCCTTGGTAACTGCAGCCTGGGTTGGACACATGGGATTTATAGCAATGGATTTTTATGCAGGTAAACCGTCTACCATGCATCACTCACTACACATGTCTCCGATATTCTCGATTGGCTTTATGATAGTATATTTTGTTGATAGTTTCATAATTTACGACACTTTTCGATGGCAGTTTTAAAGAATGAATGGAAGTGTGGTCAACTGCACGCGTAATATGGTGATATCATTATCATTATCATTACAGTTGTCGTCATCGCCACCACCACCACCACCACCACCACCACCACCACCACCACCGACGCCTTTCTTCCTTCCAAGAACACCATGACAGAACAGCTTTCAGGCTCTTTATCTTCACATACGTCTTTAAGGTTATTTTTTTTCCATGCCCCTCACTAATGTATTCTTTATGTGACCTTCAGTTTAATTGCATTCTTAAAGTATTTCCGTGCCATCTCAGCGTAAATTATTTACCTGTATCCCTCAGAAAATCCACTTTCACAGTTTTGTTGTCCGTTTTTTCATTCTAAAATACTCGTAAATTTTCACACGGGGTTCTCTTCCAGTCCAAACCATATATTTTATCCGTCGTATTATCATTTTTTAAAATACTTTTCTCCCCTGAACTGATCTCAATAATTCAAAACTCTTATTTGGTATTTGTACACAATACAGGAGCTGTTTATTTAACGCTATACACAGCCTGAAGTACATCACCTCACATTAACTCTGTAATTCACTGTTCTTTGTCTGTCTTATGCTGCATATCTTATGTTGTTATATTCCTTCCTTTCAAATTACAGAGTCTTGTTTGTTTGCATTCGTTTTTAGTTATCTCATTCATTACCTTCTGCAGATAACCATTGCTTTCTGACGTCATCAACATACAGGCAAGTTGATTGTTTCCATTTCCTTTTTTTTTTTTTTTTTTTTTTGTCCGACTCTGGGCAAAGGCTTCAGGGCCTATATCTCGGGGGCAGTAGCCTATCCCAAGGCCCAGTAGTCCTCCTACACCTCCACATGTCACCACTTCGCCGCTAACACCCACCGTCCATATTGAATACATGCTAGGGCTGTCTCATACAGGACTAGTGTATTGGTATTAGCGGGGGTATTTTTACGACATGGCGGCGAGTCATCTGATAGACCAGGAAAGTCTGCTTTTAATGAAATTCAAATCCTTAAACTGTTCCCTGCCCCAGCCGGGATTCGAACCTGGGTCCATCAGGACTGTAAGCCGCCTCTCTACGGATTCAGGTAGGTTGGGGACACCTACCATCCACCCACTCGATGTAGTGCTGCCTACAGTGAGTAATAAGACAAATGGTTCCCTGTGAACCAGGAAGGCAGTTAGTACGCTGGGAGGCAGCCATATAACCTGGTGGTGTAGTGGGTCAGGTAGATTGTGCCTGTAAGTGTTTATATCTAAGGGTTGATTGAAGTTTATTGCTAACATAATGCCACTCAGGGCCGAGTGTGGCTTGTCACCCTCCCTGCAAGGGTTTATATATGAGGGTTGGTTGGAGTTCATTGCTCACATAATGCCACTCACGGAAGAGTGTGGCTGGTCACCCTTGCCTTGAATGTCAGGACTGAGTGGCGTAGCCGCGGGCTTCTGCGCTTCTGATGGGCCAAAAAAAGGATTGGATGATGGATGTTTCTTAAATCTTACCCAGCACATAGCGGCAGTCTGAAGTTCCTTTACACATTATAAAAACCATGTCAAAACTTGACTGAGGCCAATGACTGTGTTTGCAGAGGTGAGTATCGCCATAGCAAAGCATCAGTGTTTGCTTTGGTTACACTGTTACGGGTAAGTTAGGTTAGGTTAGGTTAAAGGTATGTATGATCATCCTGGCAAGAAAAGACCTAAGCATATTGACCCCCTTCCAACCCCCTGCACATTGTTGGGCAGATGTAGGATTTAGAGACATGGAATAAGAAAATATGAAAGTGAGGAAACCATCGGCACATGTCCAAGTAAACCGGTCACATAATTATTAAAAAATTATTCAAGCCAGCCCAGTTTCCCAAGCATTCCTGGCACCACCTCACAAGCCCATGCATCTGCACAAGTGACGTAAAGCTGCGGTCAGTGATATCACGTTACTTGTCATTCGACCAGTTGTGAAACGTGCCTGTAATATTCTGAAAAGTTTGCTGGATTCTCAAGAAAGTACCACCGAGTTTCGAAAGATATTGCTCACTGTCTCTCTTTTATCGTTATGAAGTATATAAATTAGTTTGTCTCTGCGACTATGCACTTGATAAAAGTGCATGTTCACCACACCACAGCACACCGGCTCTGCAGTGGTGTTGGTAGGACAGACCAGCTTTACAGCCTTACCTCGTCTTTAATTCCTGTATCCGTTGACATATTTGGGGTTTATTATTGCGACATTCACACGATTTTTATTCAGCTTAGGAAAGACATTTCGCGCTGTAGGGGTTAATGAAAGGTTGTACCTAACTGCACCAGGTCGCATAGTCTCCTTAAAGGTAAATAACGTTGTATGTAGATAGCAAGAATAAAATAGAAAATACGTCATCGAACTGAAAGGGTTAACCAAAAAGCTGCACTCCAGTCAATACCTTTGTTACGCAGCTGTGCATGGGGGGGGGGGAGGTCCCATTTGCCGCGTTGGAGCCGATGCAACTGTCCATCAGTGCGGTATATATATGGAAGGGAGAAGGGTTTTGTACAGCCAGGAGTGGCACGGCACGTAAATACCCGACACACTTTCCACACACTCAAATACATAATAGAGGGAGAGAGAGAGAGAGAGAGAGAGAGAGAGAGAGAGTACGTGGAAATGTACAGCAACAAACAGTAGTTCTTTTTCACTGTGGAGATTAATCAATAAAATTCAAGTCGGTTGGAAGGGAAGGAATCTCACTCAATAAGTATGGATCCCCACACGTGTTAAATAATTTGTTACCACGACTGTATCTATTGTAGGAATAACTCGGTGAGAGAGAGCCAGGGTGTGTGGGATTGACGGTGTGTTATGGGGAGGGAAATGTGGGAGGGAAAATATTCCTTTCTTTCCACTCCTCCTCACACACCATCCTTCCCCCGACTTTCCTCCCGTCCCTCTGGATGCAAGGGTACTGCCATGTAACCGCGGTAAAATTCATGATTGTCAAGAGGACCACTGTGTCCAGGTAAATATTCCAGGGACCCCCTGGGACCCAGGTCCTAATTCCAAATCCGGTATGATAGCCTATATACATAAGTCTTGATCGTATAACTACATTACTGTATAATTATTTATTAGTAACTCGTTAGATATTTATAACTAGCTATTGTCAATATTGGCGTTTTTTTCGGTTTACTGAATCTGCGGTTTGATCGTTTTCCAAAGCACCAAAGGCAGTGGGTAAATCAAACGAGAAAAATAAATGGAATTAATGGTTCACTTGGCTAATGAGTCATAGTACAGGTAAAATTTAAACAAATCAAGTGGCATTTCAGAGTTGTGTAAGAGATCAATGTGTACTGTTACCAGCCTAAGGATTAGCATGATTAACTGCTTGTCAAGCATGAAACAAAAATATTTTAACCCCCGTGTCTGGATGTGATATACTGTGACGAACTGACTAACCATCTGATGCACCTGAATGATTGATGACACAACCAAGGTATATATATGCTGCTTTCACTTTGTATCTGTATTTGAGTTTGAGAAGAAAATATCGTTTTTGATGATTGTATGTAGCCAGACATCGGTCCGAACTTCAGTATTGCTGCTTTTAATTTTTCACTAAATATCTTGCCTTAACTAACCTACAAATGATAGAGTAATTACTTCGACTACTTAATTTCAGCCGCATCTAAAGTTACCCTTCCTTTCACTCATCTTGCCTAAAGCTATAACCGTAGACATTTAGCAGTTAATTATTTGTATATATGTTTGCATCCCAAGAGATCAGAATTAAATCCAAAGAATAAAGTTTTCTGTAAATCTTTTCGCCATTAGTACTAACATAAACATCAGTAGATATATTTGAATAAACGGTACAGGTGAAAGAGACAGGAAAAAGAAGCACGGTATGGGAAACTGAAGATTAAATAATACCTCAGCTATGTCGCGGGTCCTCCTGGGAGATCTGCTGCCCCATTCTGGTTCGCGGACCCCTGAGTGAGGAACACTGCTGTACATGCATCTATTATTATAAGACATTCAAGAACCATTAGGCACGGAGCGAAAAAAAAAAAAAAATCGAATGTTGAGAGAAAGTGGCCCAAAGTCCATTATGTAACTAATGAAAATGACCACTGTATACCCAAAAATGAGATAAAATAAATTATAAAGAGCACCGAGACAAAGAAAAAATCACGGTAAGGATAATGGAAAAACTGTCATTTTAAACACGACCAAATGTGGAAAAAATGAACCTGCATCGAGACGGAATTAAAAGAATTAATCGTTGATGAGGCAGATGAAAAATATAATTGACTCAAACATCGTCAAAAGTGAAAAGATAAAATTATAATACCTTAGACTAAATCAGTCGTTTCAATTAAGTAGTTCATTATCATGTGAGAGCGTCAGTGGGGACGACATTCTACAGTAATTAACGCGAGCTAATAACTGGCTGGTCCTAAAACGAAAGCTGGGTTGGGGGGGGGGGAAGAAAGATGCATGAAGGAGGAGGGGATAGAGATAAAGAAAAGAGAATTGGAAGGTACAAAGAAAATGAAATAAAGGAGAGTTTGGAAAGGTGGGGGAAAGAGAGGAAACTTTTAAGAGGAAAGGAAAGGGAGAATGAGGAAGAAGACGAGAGAGAGGTTGATGAATGAGCGAACCAAAGGAAATGAAGGAAAGATTTGAGAGACTGTGTGAGGGGAAGGAGAAGAAAAAAGAAGAAGAGAGGAGAGGTACTGGAAGGAACGAAGGATAGGAAAGAAGAGAAAGAATAGAGAGAACAAGAGGAACCAGGAGAAAGAAGAAGAGACGAGAGGTGGTGGTACGACAGGGGAAAGAAAGGAGGAAGAAAAAAAACATGGCTGGAAGGAACGTAAAGGGATAAAGAAACCGTAAGACAAGGCAGGGAGAGAGAGAATGACTAGAAGGGCGAAGAAGAAAGAATAAAAAAAGAAAGAGGAATTGGGGAAAGCAAAGAAGGATCCGGGATGAAGGTGAGGCACGATGGTGGGAGGACAGAGGGAATAAAAATAGTCACGATGAAGAGAGGAACTGGAATTGCCGAAGAAAATAGGAAACAAGGAGACGGAAGATGGTAAAGAGGGGTGAGGGAGGGAGGTAGGAAGGGAATTGCGGAGAAGAAATAGGTATAGGAAGGACTGGAGGGAATAAAGAAATGGCAACAAAGACATAGGCACGAGGAAGAAGAGGAGGAGGAGGGTGGTAATGGTAGTGGTGATGTAGGGTGGTGGTAGTGGCAGTGGCGAAAGGAAGGTGGTGGTGATAAAGGAAGAATAAATAAAGGTTGAAGAGAATGAAGAGAAAACAAGGCTGGTTATCTGAAAGGCCAGGGTTGAATAAGGTGACTGTGAGTGAATCCATGCTGATGGAAAGAGTGAGAAATGATGAGGAAAATTGGAAGATGATAATTATTTCCAATAAAAAGAAATAATCTCGGACACCACAAACGTTATAAGAAACTAAGAATGGATAAGGTAAAGGCGTGAGAAAAGATCTGAGAAAAGGGAGTGAAGGCAATGTGATTGAAGCAGGAATGCCAGAAATATAATACAGAGGTAAATGTCAAGCACAGAGTCCTACCTATTGATTGCTGTTACGAAGGTGAGATCATACAAACTACAGTAATGGCCTGTTTGCAGGTGTATCTTTCACCAAACAGTCTTGTTTATGCATGACAGTGTATTCCGGTAATTTGTTATCTCCCGCCTTTAGCAAGGCGGAGCGATAAAGTTTTTGCCAGTGTGTGTGTGTGTGTGTGTGTGTGTGTGAGTTAACATCATATCTCATGAACGGCTTGAGCTATCAGCATGAAACCTTCAAGGTATGAAGATATGGCCAAAATCTTGGACGAGATCGAAAATGGGCACTCGGGGTCAGGGTCAGGGTTACCAAAATGGCTGCCAAAGGTCAACTAGACTACTTTTAATATGGACTGGCTTTGTGTGTGTGTGTGTGTGTGTGTGTGTGTGTGTGTGTGTGTGTGTGTGTGTGTGTGTGTGTGAAACGCGGTGACTGAATTCCGTAGAGTTTTGCGAATTTCTTCTTTCCATTTGGTTTGTCAGTTGCTTTTAACTTTGCCAACAGCATCATCTGGCGGGCGATTAGCATTCGGCTCCCGAATGATTTTCATTCAAATTGACTGTACTTGTGAGCTTTCTCTGTCTCCATCTCGTACATATCCTTACCATCTCTCTTGTCATCTGCAGCTATCGCGCATTCTGCCAACAGCACTGCATCACCAGCATACGAGTATACACCTGGTTAACACGGGCTTTCACTCGCCAGAAAAATACCTTATAACCATCTCTTGTCACAGTATACCAAATGGATTTTGTGGTATTGAACTTTATCCAGATATTATCGTCATCACCACCAATCATCATCATGATCATCCAGACCCCCTTTCCCCAGGGTGCTTCCTTCAAATACAGTACAATATGAGTAAAAAATGTCTTGGCAGCGCCGCCTGTATTTTACTTATGACTCTTAAGTTTTGTGTGTCAACGTGTGACCTGGCATGCAAGGTGGAAACAGCGAGAGATTGGATAAAATTGGGCGGAAGGGACAGTTCAGGGAAAATCAGAGTACCTTAACCCCTGACCCCCTACCCTACTGATGGATTAAAAATAAATGGTGGATGTCTGGACTGATGGAAAGACAAGATCAGTGCAAAACAGTTTTTCATTTTAGGTCAAAAGTGTATGATGATGGTTTCAGGGTCACACTTTCCATGCAGGATAAATGGTCATGTATGAGAATGGAAGATACTGTAGTTACAGATAGTACTGTAAGCGGTTTTCAATACTTCGTAGCACTTGTTCGGTAGTGATTTGTTATGCACATTTAACCTCAGTATTGCCTTGTTTGTTACTGATGCAAAGGTTGCATGCTACGTCGTTGTTAAAGTGATATAAATACCATACAAGAGAACCTTAAAATGTAATAAACAAGATAAATCGCTAAGGAACAAGTGATACGAAGCTTTCCATGTCACTTGCACTGACTGGTATAACAAGCGAGATATTGGCGCTCAATAGCTTGCTTCTTAATCTGCCCTTATAAACTAACAACAGTCAAAACCTGTGTTATCATGTGTTTTGTATCCCGCTATAAATGTTCATAAATTGATTTTGTTGTGGCGGAAGTCACAGATTTATTGGACATAATATTCCTTTGACTGACTACTCTCTGTGAAAAGAAATTTTGCCTTATGTTTGTACTTCTACGTTGTTTAAATATCATGTATAGTAGGCAGTACCACGCCATGTACTCTGGTGTTCGTGGATTAAAAAAAAAAAAAAAGTTCACGTTCTCATACCTTCGCAAAATCTCGAAGTTTTAGTTAGGTCACTTCTCCTGTCGTTATTCCAAGTGTTGTTATTCCAGGTCTGGATATTGTTTCTCACAGGGCCGGTTTCTTTGTTCTGGAACAGTTTTTCTCGCCTTTTTTTCTCATCGTGTATCAAGACAGTGGAATGTAATTAAGGGACGGTATCAGCCGCCAGCATCAGCGCCTTAAGGAAGAGATGTGACCCACAACTATAGTTAATTTAACTAGTTGCAGATTTTCGTCCTTTTGTAGCTTATTTCCCGTAGGTCAGTGGCAGAAAAATACAGTACTAATAGCGTTATACCCTTTGCATTGCACTTCTTCGTGACCAGCAGCATATTCCAGTGTTAACAGGTATAACTTGACATTCAAGGTGGAGAGATGGCAATTTTACGTCTATTTAAAGTGAACAGAGTACAGAAAAGACCCAGCCACACCAAGCCTGTGAGGACCATACCGTGGTTGGTTAAGTCTTCATCCAAGTACAGGCTGACACAGAAATTACATCGTATACTGGAAACATGATCATCAGCTGGAAAACAAAAGTCTTATTCTGAAATTATTGTTAATATGTAGGGATGGAAATAGTGCAGAAACGTGAAAAAAAAAAAAAAAAAAACACAAGACAGCATTTGGGACTGGAGGAGGTTCTGAGTTGTGTACCCATTACTACCCTCCACACTGTACTCACAAAACGTGTGTAGCTAATGCAATGTAGTAATGGTTATAGAACTCTGAATGCTCTCTTGTTTTTGTGCTTAATTTATCTCTTGTTTCTGTGCTTTATTCATTTCTTGTTTCTGTGCTTTATTCATTTCTTGTTTCTGTGCTTTATTCATTTCTTGTTTCTGTGCTTTATTCATTTCTTGTTTCTGTGCTTTATTGATCTCTTGTTTCTGTGCTTTATTGATCTCTTGTTTCTGTGCTTTATTGATCTCTTGTTTCTGCACTTTTCCAGCCCTACATATCAACATTCAATGTGGAATTTTTTTTTTAAATATTTTTTGTCATCCAATACACACACACACACACACACACACACACACACACACACACACACACACACACACACACACACACACACACACACACACAGAATGGGTTAAGAAAGGAAGTGGGGAGACCGAGATGAAAGAAAGGTACAATGAATGAAAGGCATGTATAAAGACAAAAAAGTGAAAGGCAGGTATAAAGAAAAAAAAAGTCGAAGGATTAAAGTAAATGTTAAAATACAAGAGATAATGTAAATGTGTGAGGACACGTGAGCGAAAAGAGGGACTGCAAAGGAATGGATGTCTGAGTTGATAACGTAGTTTCCATATTAAACTGTTAGGCGTAAAGAGTAAAGAAAAATAAGAGGGAAGAGACAGAGCAAAAGGTCGAGAAAATAAGGAGGAAGGAAAACACAAGGGTAGGGTTGGAGAGATTATATGAATAAACAGTGAATAATAAGGAATGACAGATGAAGCGGGAAAAGAAACGGAGGCCGGGCAAGAAAAATAAAGCAAACGAGAATAAAGACAAATTTGCAGAAATAAGAAGGAATGAATGAAGACGAAGCGAAGACAGAGAGAGTGGAGAGATAAAGATTTAAAGAGCAATGACGACAAGAGATAGACAGTATAACAATGAAAAGGAAGACAAGACGTGTAAGAACAGTAACAAGGGAGACCACTTAAAAATAAGAGTATAGACGGAAGCAAAGGCAGAAAAATAAAGACAAGCTTAAAGAAGAGAGAAACACGGAGGAGAAAGAAAAATAATCCAGTTAAATAAAACGTGAAGAGAAATGAAGGCAGCGAGGGACAAAGACAAAGTGAGAGGGGAAAATGTAAAAAAAAAATAGATGGAGATAAGGAAGAGAGAAGAGATGTGGAAGCAGAGGAGATGGAAGAGGGTCAGTCAGAGGAAGGCAAAGAGAAGACAAACAAGGAAGGAGGAGGCGTATGTGAAGACCGAGTAAGAGCACAGGATGCAGAGGCAGTGAAATCTGTTATACTTTTCAGTTCTCATATTAAACTAATGTCAAACTTACTGAAGCTCTGACAGTCAACTTGAAGTCATATCGTCCTTCTATCTCTGTGAGTTTTGTGTGTATGTCTGTCTGTATAAATCTTCTTGTCTGACTTCATATATCTACAGGTAGTTATTATAAATCAGGGATGTTTTATACACACTGCAACTTCTTCCATAATATGAGTACTGTAAAGTTGGGACGACTGGCAAATCACCTTTATTGGTAGCAGTGGAACTTAAGTAGGTAGCTTTGTATGTAATTGTGGACTTAACTCATTCAGCCCAGTGGTATCTTGCCATCTTAAGATGATCATATTCTGATTTGTAGACATTGTTTTAACTGGAGCGGGTTAGATACAGCCTTCTTAAACTCCTTCAGTACAGGAAATCCTTCTTAGGCGAAGTCGCTGGGAGAAAAGCAAATTAACAGCTTCATCAACATCCATGCAGTATTCATTGAAAATTTGACAAAAATGTCGAAAAACGCCCTATCTCGCAATGTTAAAGAAAGTGAAAAAATTCATGGATCCGCACCTTTTTCTGGATCCGCACCAAAATTTAATGGAGTCTATTCTGGGTTAAGGCCTATTCTTCTACCAAGTTTCGTGGAAATCCGTCCAGTAGTTTTTGTGTTAGCTTGCTCACAAACCAACCAACCAACAAACAAACAAACAAACAAACAAATGGACAGGAGTGAAAACAACCTCCATGGCGGAGGTAAAAACAATCCGTTGTATTTGATTGGCTAGAGCGTCAAAAAAGGTGACTTTTAAAGGGGATTTTCTGAACTAGGAAAAAGAGGAAACCGAATAAATGAGAAAAAACCTGAACAACAACAGACTCCCTAGTGTCGCGTCCCAACCACACGATAACCCCGCCAACAAACCCACTGCTGGCAAAATGAAGTCGTTCATGCCGCTCCCACCACCAGCATCTCCTGCAGCATGTATAGTCCATAAAAAAAGTATCTTCTCCCCGGCTTTGCTTTACAGCAATGGACTTTTGTGAATATTATCTCAACTACTTTCCCATGCCCCCAGTTTTATTCATTGCAACAATCAAAGAAATTTGCAGAACATATAAAACTAGGAAGCACTCGGAGAGCACATACCTCCGCACATGCCAATAAATTTATGAATTATTCCTGCATCAGGATCTGGATTCACTTCAAAATCTAACCAGACGAATACTTTTACGCTTTCACATAGGCAGTTAAATCTACTGTCTAAGTCTGCCATATTAAGCAGTCTCAAGGGAGTGAATGCCTCCTGTCTCGACATTAAAATTTATTATTTACTTCTGCATACGGATCCGGATCCTCATCAAAATTAAATCAACTCTTCCTTGACCCACTGTCCACCTATCCGTCACATTTCATTTCACATTTCATCCTACAGTCCACCTTCCTCCTTACGGGGGATTGGGAGGAAGTTACACACAATCGATGCCTCTGATTGAAGCCGTCCCTCTCCTGCATCATTATGTAAGTAAAGATATTTTTTGATCAAGTGTACGGTAATAAAAGTCTGTACACTCCCGCTGTGCCTTACATTATGAAACACAGGACCAAGAGCCTTGAACCGGTGTACTGTGCGTCCTGTTACAGTAACCCATACTTGAGCCTTTTATGTCAGAACGACGAATCAGCCAGAAGTAGTGTTGAGACAGTTGAGTTTAATAAAGGTGTGTGTGTGTGTGTGTGTGTGTGTGTGTGTGTGTGTGTGTGTGTGTGTGTAACAAATACAATGGCGACTAACTGTCCAAGATCTGATCTTTGTGGAAATCATATGAAATAATTACTCCCTTCAGTGAGGAGACGCCGTTATTTCTTTGTGATCGACTACTTAGGTAATAATTCTCTCATCGAAGGTGTTCAATAGGCTCTGCCAGCTAGGCGAATTCCCCGGAGGTAGCAAGAATTAACAGAGAGAGAGGTGGGGGAATTGTCACACGACTGACTTGGCTGATGATGAAATGGTTTTGCCCCTTCGCTCCAAGGACACATGATATTCGTGCTATCTACAGACCATGTTATATAACCTGGCAGGTTCCTGGTAGTGATGAGGTTAATGAAGTTTATATCGGAAGGCCTCACTAAAGCCAGATAAAATTGCATTGTGGTAGCAAGAATATACTGCAATATAAATAGGCATTATCGTACAGAATGGGTTATGTAAACATTGCGCCAAAGTTTGTTAGCATGGCCGTCATTGAATATCGTAAAAAATATTGAACTTTTATTCGAGGAATCTTGGTCAATTAGAGGAATTATTATGTGCAATTTTTAGCACACTGAAATCTCAAAAAATCCTGGTTAATTGCTCCATTGCTGGCTAATGAGTAGTGTTGTAATTGCTATATTGCTGGCTAATGAGTAGTGGTATAATTGCTATATTGCTGGCTAATGAGTAGTGGTATAATTGCTATATTGCTGGCTAATGAGTAGTGGTATAATTGGTATATTGCTGGCTAATGAGTAGTGGTATAATTGGTATATTGCTGGCTAATGAGTAGTGGTATAATTGCTATATTGCTGGCTAATGAGTAGTGGTATAATTGCTATATTGCTGGCTAATGAGTAGTGGTATAATTGCTATATTGCTGGCTAATGAGTAGTGGTATAATTGCTATATTGCTGGCTAATGAGTAGTGGTATAATTGGTATATTGCTGGCTAATGAGTAGTGGTATAATTGCTATATTGCTGGCTAATGAGTAGTGGTATAATTGCTATATTGCTGGCTAATGAGTAGTGGTATAATTGTAGAGGTGGGCATTCAGCTGAGGGCTGGGTAGGCTTGGGCCGGTGAATATGACCAACACAATATAACTGCCATGACGGCTTCTGTGTGTATTCTCGCCGTGACATGCAAGTTTATTCAGCTTGGAAGGGACCTATGGTAATGAAAGGGTTAAATACAGTCGTTATTAACCTCACTAACTACTTCAACAAGATGGCGTCTTTTTATCAGTCAACTCTTGTTATCTACGTACGCTTAAATACAGTGTGGGAAATATAACGGGTTCATTTTGCCCTCCCACCCATTTTAGCTTAGGAAATGCCTCTGGTACTGAAAGGGTTAAAAGCAGCGCTGATTGCTTGGTTCAGCACTAATGAATGATGGTTTAGTTGTTAACCTCCACAATCAACTCGCGGATGGAAGAGTTTGCTTCGGAAACTATATCCAGTTAATGAAGCGCTGGAGGTTTAGCATGAAATGATGATGATAAAATGATTATAAGAAATATCACAGCAGAATACATATTCCAATTTACCTGCTCACAATGATAACTCCTGTTTAATTCAGTTTTTGCCACACTCACATGATGAGCTTAGTGCACGGGTGACCTCACGCACTAGATTAGAAAACTGTATTTTATGTAAAACATACAGTACAGTATATTATTTTTGCAACGAAGCTCCGTTTCACTTACTGTAATGGACATACTTGTGCTGTTGGTAGTTCTCCCATTTTTGTATTTTCTCTTTCCTTTTCTGGATCATACCTCACCCCATCTGTAAGTGGGAGGTAGGATCAGGAAATTGTTCTTGTTGTTGATGATGATGATGATGATAAACAGCCAAAGAAACAAGGAAATCGTAAACCATACACCTTGAAAATATATGGTATATAGTCAGTGAATGTCAAGGCATCAGTCCCAGCACACTAACTGCGTGTATGATTTTGTTGAGTTGTTCTCAGTGAAGCCATGAAGGAGTGATAGGAAGAACTGGTTTATTACCTGCTCATCCCGGGGAGATTACAAGCCATTCCTTGCGTTACCACCCCTGAGGAAAAAAAATATTCAGATTGTTCCTGTTATTTTCTCATAATTTACATAAAGCTTTTATTCTGTTGATGACTACTTTAATTTATTCTTGGAACAATGATATACAGGTAATTGTGTTTATCCTGGTGAACCTGTTGCAGTGAAGGGGATAATAAAGCCAACACCTCAACCCTTCTCGTTCAGTAAGCCTTACCTGTTGTTCAGTACCATCACTTCTTCTTTTACATTATTGTGACTACCAACGCACGACTTTATTCATCTTAGGGAAGATACCTCGTATTGAAGAGACTAATGAAGGCTGCATCTAACCCGACAGGTGGAAATGTCTCACCAAGTAGGATTAAAATCATCTGGTGATAGGAAGAATAAACTAAAAAAAAAACGTCCCCGTAGTAAAGGGGTTAGGCGCACATCCCGGCAGGTTACATGTTTTCCTTTGCAATACCAGCTTCAGTAAACAACTATATACTGTATTTTTGTAGTGCACTAAATGTTTTACTGTACAGTCACTCATAAAAGAAAAGACCCTCCCTGCCTTACAGGCAATATAACTCGGGGTGTTCATTGTTGGTAACAGTGTATTTGACGTCAGCCATATGGGGGGATGAGGAGGGGTGTTTGAGAGGAGGGCGGAGTTAATCTGCACGAAACACTGCTTCAATCCACATTTCGAGTCAAACATACTTTATATCTGACTTGTTATGTTGTCCTTCACCCAAAATTAACTTTATGCTACAAGAAAAAAAAAACTTTCAGGTGATAACACAATCCCATACCCGAACATTTATGCATTAATGCTGCACATGATGCAAATGAAACCCCCGGCCTCAAGGGTTAAATGAATGGGCTCGACACACTTAGAACGAACTTTGAATGAACTTCCCCCAAACGCAGCTTCACACCCCCACACCTGACGTCATTTACAGTGTTACCAGGACCGATATCATATTGGCTGAAAAGCGTCTTGGCCGGGGGGGGGTCGTTTCTTTTATGAGTGACTGTACTTTTGTAATGCACTATATGCTGTATTTCTGTAATGCATTATATATTGTATTTTTGTAATGCACTATACGTGTATACTGTATTTTTGTAATGCACCATATATATATATATATATATATATATATATATATATATATATATATATATATATATATATATCTATCTATCTATCTCTGTCTGCCTGTCTATATCTATCTATCTATCTATCTGTATCTATCTATCTGTCTGTCTGTGTGTCTATATATCTATCTACCTATCTATCTATACATAGCTGTCAATCTATCTATCTATCAGTCTATCTATCTGTCTGTCTCTATCTATCTATCTATCTATCTATCTCTGTCTATCTGTCTATAAATATATACTGTATTCTTGTAATGCACGCTTTTCCCATGTCTAACTTGGCCCCTTTCTCCCTTGGTAAAAAAAGGATGACATGTTGTTTATTGTATTGTTGCCACAGCCATTCAGGACAGATAACTTTTTCATCAGCTGAATAAAATTGTCTGGTGGCAGCAAAAATCAAATAAATACGCCATTGTGCTGAAGGAGGAAAGCCTTTATAACAATAACTACCTCTATGTCAGTCGTTCATCGGTACAAAAATTCCTTCATCGTTGTATGCAGGAAAAGGAACCTCCAACAAAAAGGATTTGAGAGTAAGAAAAATGTAACTACGTACTGTACTTTTGTTTACAAGTCAGGATGTGAATTACTGTAAAATCCAAGTCGGACGTTCCCCTTTTTTTTTTTTTTTTTTTTTTTTTTTTTTTTTTTTACTACTGACAAAATCTGAGTGTGGTAGGGAAGGTATATGGAAGAATTATTATAAAGTAAGTGAGATATCAGAAGTCCTAGTGAGTGATGAACAGGGTGGCTTTAGGAGTGGCAGAGGATGTGTGGACCAAGTATTTGCAGTGAGACAGATAGTAAAGAAGGCTTGTGAGACGGGCCATAAGGTGTTTATGGCATTCATGGATCTGGAAAAAGCATACGACAAAGTGGACAGAGAATGATTGTGGAAAGTTTTGCGCATGTACGGTGTAGAGGGTAAGCTGCCAGGTGCCGTCAGGAGTTTTTATGATGGTAGTGAAGCATGTGTCAGGGTTAATGGGCATCTAAGTGAATGGTTCACGATCAGTGTGGGCGTGCGACAAGGTTGTGTGATGTCCCCATGGTTGTTCAATGTATATATGGATGGGGTGATGAGAGAAGTGAAAACACGAGTAATGGAGAGAGGGATGGCATTAGTAATGAATGGTGATGGATGGAATATCTCAAATTTGTTGTGTCTGATGATGCAGTACTGCTTGCAAGTACCGGACAAGAACATGGTAGGCTAGTGCAGAGTTTTGCTGATGTCTGTAAGCGTCGTTCCTTGAGAGTAAATGTAGAAAAGAGTAAAGTGATGGTTATTGAGGGAGAAGGTGACTCCCAGTGCAATGTAACAGTGAATGGAGAGAGACTGGAATAGGTGAGAGAGTTCAGATACCTGGGTACAGTGATAGAAAAGAGAGGAAAATGTGCAAAAGAAATTGAAAGTAGAGTGACACAAGGAAGAAAAGTAGCTGATGCAATGAAGGCTTTAATAAGAGACAGAGGCTTGAGTGTTGCAGCTGCACGAGGCTTACATGAAGGAGTGTTAGTGCCAACATTAACATATGGATGTGAGACTATGATGTGGCATGAAAATGAAAAGTCAAGAGTAAGAGCAGTGGAGATGAGACTGCTTAGGAATGTATGTGGAGTATAGAGGGTGGATAGGATACGAAATAATGTGATTCGTAAAAGATGCGGAATGAGGAAGTCGGTGGACACAAGAATTGAAGAGAGTGTACTGAGATGGTATGGTCATGTGGAGTGAATTATTAACAATAGAGTGGTGAAGAAGGTATATGTGAGCGAATTCGAAGGAGGGAGGAGGCGAGGTAGGCCAAGGAGAAGGTGGAGAGATATGGTGGATGAATGTGTGAGGAAGAGAGGTTTGGAAGTCGGTGAGGCTAGGGAACTGACAGGAGATCGAGCTGGCTGGATGAATTTTGTGAGGAGAGGTGCATGATCAGGGATTTTTGGCACCCCTTTTTAACGTGGCAGCGTCTGAATTGACTCTGTTTGATACGATTATGTGAAGCTACAGAACGTGGTGAATATTTTTGGCGTATCCAATAGAGCCAGGATTCCGGGGGCTTGAATGATGAGTGAATGGAAGCGTGGCCCATTGGATTGGGCAATTTTGGACTGTCTGGACATTGCTACTCCTCACCCTGCCCTTGGGTAGGAAAGGAGATCCGGATGATGATGATGATGATGATGACAAATCCTAGTCTCTTTCTCCTCGTGAGTGCTTTGATGCCTTTTTTGTTCTTTCTCTCTCTCCACCTGCATTTCTCAACACTGCAACATGTTTCACTCGCACAGGATGGCAGCACTAATACTCTGCAACACAAAGAGTTTCACTTCTTCCACGATTTTACTGCACACTGACCAGCCCTCTACTTCCACCCTCCCCCCCCCTTCTTCCTTCCCCCCCACACCCATCATTCCGTATACTGTACCGCTTTGAGGGATTCCAGGACGTTCTCTGGCTTCACTTTGGGTTTTCTGTTTTCCTGCTTCCTTGTGCCTCCAGCCTGTGTTTTCAGTGACTACAACAGAATTATATTTTAAGTAGTCTTTACGCCTGTTTCATTAATGTCAGCTTAATTGTACATACAATGAACTTAATATTGAGGCAGACTAATTATGTAGTTGTCATTACGGTGCCTCACCAATATGAGGGACATCCCTTTTACCCCGCTGTTAATTGGAAGCATAATTATTTACACCACTGACACAGACTGAACAGTAACACTTATGCTATTTTACACTCTGGCATAATTATGTACACCACTGACAC
>NC_137037.1:11231672-11289172 GCF_032717465.1 Coenobita brevimanus | reverse complement strand
AGAGGGCTCTCCCTACGTGCTAAGGGGTCTTTGTATGCAGCATGTGTTAGGAGTGTAATGCTGTATGGCAGTGAGACCTGGGCAGTGAAGGAGGAAGATATTCGCCTGCTCAGACGTACAGAAATGACAATGATTAGGTGGATGTGCAGTGCGTCCCTGCGTCCAAGGCCTGGAGGGGCTGGGTTTACAATGGAAGAGTTGAGAGGTAGGATGGGACTGGAGTGTATTGGTGTTGTGCTGAGGAGTGGTAGATTGAGGTGATTTGGACATGTGGAGAGGATGGGGGATGATAATTGGGTGAGGAAGGTGAGAAGTGTTAATATTGGGGGTGGGGTTATGAGGGGTAGACCGAGAAAGACATGGGACGAGGTCATTAAGTGTGACCTTAGGGCTAAGGGACTGAACAGGGAGGCTGCAATGGATCGTGCAGCGTGGAGAGCCGCCATTGGGTGACCAAGGCCGACACATGCAAGCATATTGGAGCCTTTAAAAACGAACGAACGAACGAAAATTGGTCATGCAAAGGTGGTGGAGTGGTTTCTGTGTCGACGAGATGACAGTCCAACACCGAAGCGAAAGGTAAAGGAAGGAAAAGTGAGAGAACACGAAAAAAAAAAAAATGCAGGACTAGAACAGAAAATACGAACTTTTGTATAAGCAAGAGGCAGAAAAAGAAAGGAATGGATGTTTGTAAGGAGGATTAAGGACAGCAGAACACAGGCAGAACTAAGAGTAAGCAGAGAAGGAAGGACACGAGGAAACGTCCGAAGATGAAGATAAAGATGTACACACAGGACGGGAGATATAGGCTAATTGTTAAACCGGAGGAGGAATATCCATGGAAAGAAGGTAAAACAACAAAACTGGGACTAAACTGAAGAAGGGAAAAGACAAAAGAGTTACGACACGTGGATATAATACCAGAAAATTTTAAAGAGTAGGAGATTGAAGTTTGATAATATTAAAACGAAAGACGAAGAGCAAAAACAGAGAACAGAAAAAAGATGAAAACCTAGACTGTGCTTTTAATACCGAAATTTTAAGAGAGGGAGGTGGAGGAGAGACGAAAGATGAAAAAATTTCAGATTAGTGTGAACGAAAGTGGAAAAGGAAAAGAAGATCTGGATTTTAATTTTTTTTTATGTGTCCGACTCTGGGCATAGGCTTCACAGCCTGCTCCCAAAGCCCAGTAGTCCTCCTACATACCATACACCTCTATATGTCACCACTTCGGCGCCAACACCCACCGTCCATATTGAATACATTCTAGGGCTGTCTCATACAGGACTGGTGTATTGGTATTAGCGGGGGTATTTTTACTACATGTCGGCGGGTCTTCCGGTAGATCAGTAAAGTCTGTTTTTATTACATTCAAATCCTTAAACTGTTCCCTGCCCCAGCGGGGATTTGAACCTGGGTCCGGTAAGATTGCAGACCACCTCACTACCTCCCTACCGGCAGGGAGTGATGGGAGAAAGAGGAAAAGTATTAGGATGAGAAGATGCAAGATTAAAAGAAGACAAACACAGGAATACCATTAAAAACTAAAGAACAAATGGATGAGAGAAAAGGATATTATGATGATGGAAAGGGAGCAGCGTAGGAGGAGAGAGGACATGATAAACTTGAAAAAAGAGAGGAAAGGATAAAAGAAACACATTACAGTAATAATATAAGAAACGAATGACGAAAAGAAAAATAGTAAAGAATAAAATATGAAGGAAAAAACTATGAAGGAAGTGTGATAAAATAATAACAGGCAAGGGATGTAGAAATCAACCACAGAAAAAGAGGGAAATAAGAAAGGTAAAAATAACAGACACAGGATCGCCAGTACGTAGTGAGAAAAGGGAAGAAAAGAAACGTCAGTAACTTGATGCCTGAAGAGAGTAGGAATGAAATATGACAAGTCGAAAGATCAAAGACGAAACCGAAAAAAAGATGTAGGATAGGAGGGAATGAGACGGACGAAAAAAAAAAAGAAAAAGAAAAAGGTGGGGGGAGGGGGTCAGAGGCGATGAAGGCAGTGAGGTGAGAGAGCGGAGAGGAAGCGCCAGTCAGGAGTAAGGCGGATATTAAAGTCATCCATGAGGTATTTTTTTTTACCCGCACCGTAAGACGCTGGATTAAAGGTGCCGACTGGATTTGTTGGTCGCCTTTTTTGGTTTAAACATCACCACGTCTCTATTGGTCACCCTACAACGTCCATCCACACGGGGTATACCACTCTTCCACTGTTCCACCATCCATCATCATCCCAGGTATCCAGCATGCTTATTTCCGCCATCCCCATCCATAATGTACATAACATATCCTTCAGTATCATACGCCACCTCTCATACATAGCTCATGTTCACATGGTGCACTTCTGCCCTCCCATCACCCGGCGTCATCCCATCCTGCACACTGCACCCAACACTATCCATTGTGTGCTCACCAACGAATTTCTACAAGAATGTCTTACCGGCCTACCTACAACGCCCATTTCCACAGGACGCACTCCCTCATGCCCCACCACATACCAACATCCCAGCTTATCCCACCCACTCCTCTCAACTCCCCCTCTCAAAAAAAAAAAAAAAGTTATACCGTATCGTGAAAACATTTGTACCAGAAGGTTGGATTTTTGGGACACGTCTTCCTAGGCAGGACCTGAAGTGATCTTTGATGACGTGAATCGATCTGATGGACCTGATGGCACATGAAAGGACCAGCGAGAACCAGAACGGAGTGAATAATTATATTTCGAAAACCATTGCACCAACATCTGTGATTGTTGACACTCCTTCATGGGTAGTTCATGAAGCGTTCTGTATTGATATGGATCGATCTGATGGACCTGAAATGAACTTACATGACTGACATCCACTGGGGTATGCCTGAACTGGTCTGCTTAGTTCTGAATATGGCTGAAATGAACCAGAATAACTAAAGTGGATCTAAATTGACCTAATATGGATGTGAATGGATCTGGATGGGCCAGCAGATGCCTGAATGGATCTGAATGGACCTCACTGGACCTAAGCTGGACCAGGACTGACATGACGAATCTGAATTGCTCTGAATGGATCCAGGTGAATGTGATGATCCCTAATTGACGTACCGTAATTGAACCTGAAGGCCTTAATGTCTAAGTACATTCTGGCTGGACCAATATGGACGTAAAGGACCTGACTGGATGTAAAGTACCGTTAGCACTGAAGAAACTGCTTGGCTGTAACTAGACGTGAATGGACATAAAATATCATAAAAACATCGTACTAAAAGTGTCAATTTCATTCAAAATAATAACTTATATTCCTGCCACTGGCAAGGTACTTTATATAGGCTGAGAGAAGTGTTGTTGGCAAGGTGTTTTATATAGGCTGAGAGAAGTGTTGTAGTGAAGAGGTTAATGAAGGCTGTGTAACCCATCCAAGTCCATGAGTCCCTCATGAGCTGAATATTATCGTCAGGGAGGAGAGAGATTACAATAAATGCTACATCGCAGTGAAAGAGTTGACAGACCTCTCGTAATAAAGGGTTTAATGAACACTGTATTTGACCTCATACGTGTATATGAAATCCCTCCCAAGCTAAACAGTTTTATCTGGAATGAACAATAATAATAAAAAGCAAGATGTCACCATGGCAATTTTGTCAGTTGTATCAAAATGCAAATAACGTAACACTCAGCACCGATTACATTTCCACTCGAGTACAATCCAGTGTTCACAAAAACACTCTATTCACAGACACTGTGTTTTTTTCCCTACTCAGAAACATTGCCTGGGGTGTTTTTTGGGAGCGGCACCAAAACTTATCGTACCCATCTTATCACAATTATTGTTATTATTTTTTTTTTTTAAGTTTAATACATTGTTACCATCAGGCGGATTTAATCAGCATACAAGAGTAGGCAAGTAAAGGCCGAAAAGTCCCTGGTGACCTAAATAAACTTGTTATGCTGCCGCCACACAATTATATTTGGGACATGTCAGCTTCCCAGTACTGGAGGGGTTAATGAAGGCTGTATCTGAAAGCTGCAAAAGCCAAATTTGCCAGTATTCAGCACAGATTATATTTCCATCGGGGTTCATTGCCCTGTTTACAAAAGACTCATTTCCCACTCAGCAATGTCCCCCCCTCCACTGACGCATTTCCTTTGGTATTTTGAACCATTCCAGTACCGTGATAGTCTTTTCTACGTCATTCTCGCTACAGCCAGACGATTTTATTGACCTCAGGGGAGATCTCATGTAGTGAGAGGGTTACTGAAAACTATCTAATCCTTTCAGTTCCAAAAGTATATACAAAGCTTTTTCTTTTTCTTTTGAAATAGCAAAAGTAACATCAAAATGTACTTGTTTACATTCTACTGAAAACATTTGCAAGCAGATCCGATCCCCTGTTGAAAGACACTCCATTCTACACCCAGCATTTATTCCACCTCCACAAAACATTCCCTAACATTTGTAAGGAGCAAGACCAATGCTTAACTTAATAACATCACGCACCGGTGACCGAAAAGAAAGATAACTGTATTGAAAAACGTTCACTGGAACGGTAAAGAGAGTTCTATAGCTGATTCCCTTCCTCTCACATTACCACCACTCTCAATGTCTCTTGCACCTTATCAGCCTCTCTCTCTCTCTCTCTCTCTCTCTCTCTCTCTCTCTCTCTCTCTCTCTCTCTCTCTCTCTCTCTCATAGAATATCTTGCTTTCCCACCTAACCAAATTTCACTTCTCCTCAGAATTCTGTTCTCCCCCTTCACCTCTCCAGCACTTCACTTCTCCCTGTCACTCATTGCGCACTACTACATCAGTCTCCTTTCCTTCACCCTCTACATCACCATCATTGCTTCCTTCCTTCCCATACCGCACTCCTTCCGTCCTTCACCATCACTGTTCCTTTTTCCTCGTCTTTCCTGTCTCCTTTACGATTAGTGTTGCCTTTGCTCTTTCTTTTCGTTATTCCTCTTCTCTTTCTCACCATCATTGCCTTTTTTATTTCTTCTTCCTTGTCTCTTTAACCACGACTAGCCCTGTTTCCTCCTCCTCCTCTTCCTCAGCATCAAGTTTCACTCTCTCCTCCTCCCAAAGCATCATTACTTCTCCTCTTCCTGTCTGCCTTATCATCTCCTCCTCCTCCTCCTGTCTTTATTTATTTTTTTTTTTACACAACTTCATTCTTCCTCTCAGCTCCTGCACGCAATCTTAATTTACTCTCCCCAGACTGCCTTCAACCACCAGCCCCCACCCCAACCACACACGCCTCCTTATCTCAGCCTCATCATCTTTTGGTCGTCAATAATGTTCTTCTTTTGCCACCGACAGACGATTTTGTTCTACTTCTGAGAGACATTTAGAGTTGTAGGTTTGGAGGTTATACAGGTATATATATATGGAGCCTCTGTGGTACAGTGGTAGAGTGTGCATTTCGTACACGGGTGAACCAGGGTTCGCGCCCCGCCTGGGTAATAAACTTTGGGAGTGTTCACCCGGCCACGCACTGCTTTGGCGGACACAAGGGGTGCTGTGGTTGAACCAGTGTCGCTTGCTATAAAGTATGCTTCCACCCAGTCGGCTTGCGCGGGCCGATTACACTTGGTTCACAGACTACTGTACACACACATCCAAAACCACTCCAACACTACAGTTACACTTACAAGCACTTCTCATCCTACATACAATCCCTGCCAGACAGCCTAAGCCACTTGGTAGAGATACATTGGCTGTATCGTCCCGACTTTGATCGGGATAGGCCGATCCTGCAGTGGATACTCAAACGGCTGATGATGATGATGATGATGATATATATATATATATATATATATATATATATATATATATATATATACAGTATCTATCTATCTGTCTGTCTATCTATCTATATCTATCTATCTGTATATCGATATCTATTTATCTATCTATCTATCTACAGTATATATACACAGTACGTATATATCTGGAGAAAGAGAGAGAGAGAGATTTATATATATAATCTTCACTATTCACTCCATCAGTAAGAGAGGTTTTTCCTCAGTTGAATAAAATCGTGTGAGTAATAATAAAGCAATACAACAGCCTTCATTACCGGAGTGAAGGAGTTGACCAGTTGCCTTGCCTTGCTCTTGTTCCCTTCACTCCTCTCGACCCTTCCTGCCCTCCCCCCCCTCTCACACACACACACACACACACACACACACACACACCTTCTTGTTCCTTCACCCCCACCTTCATTCTACACCTTTATTTTTCATTGAGAGCCACCTAACCCTTTTCTTGTTTTCTCGCCTCCTCTTCCTCGTCTATTCCTGCCACCCCTCCTGTTTTTTCTCCTCTTCCTTGATTCCTACCTATTTTCCCTTCTTTCTTCTCACTCTTGGCCCCTTCTTTCCTCTTTCTCCCACTTCTCTCCTTCCCACTTCACTTTTGGCCCACTTTCTTCTTTGTTCTCTTAATCATCCTTTCTGCTGTCCTGTTTTTCCTTCTTTTCCGTTACTGTCATCTCTCATGGTGCTCCACTTTTTCTTTACGCTCCTTCCTGTTCACTGTTTTCCGTCTTCCCTTAATAGTCTTCCTCCTCTCTTCTTCCATCTCCTCCTCTTCCCCTCTTACTCTTATCTAGCCTCTTCTCGCCCCAGCCTCCGTCTCTCCGTCTGATTGCCTTGACTCCTCTCTCCCTCATGACACCTTCCTATATTGTTCTTCCTCCTCCTCTTCATCCACGGCTTCTTTCCTCCTCCCTCTTAGCCTCCCTCCTCCTCTCTCGCTGTTGCTTCCTCTCCTCATCTAATAATCTTTTTTCCTTCACTTCCCTCTCCCTCCTGATCCCCACACAACTTCATTTTCCTCTTATTCTGTCTCCTCACAGCCCTTTCTCCTCAGTTCTCATTGCCTGTTCTTCACTCCTCTCCTTTCTTGACCCTTTTCCCTCTTGCTCTTCCTCTTCTCCTCTCCCCCAGCCTTTCTCCTATTTCTTTAATACAGTATATATGTCAACCAATGTGTTTTATGCGGGTCTTTCTCATTTTCATCACACCGCTTTCTATTAGTCTTCTTCTCCCACTTCTTTACCGATATTTTACGCAAGTTTGTCAGTTATTTATGTAGAGGTAATATGTAGGCGGTGAAAGGCGAGAGCAGAATTAACTGTTTAGGGAAGAATAAAAAAGAAAGAGTGAAGCCAGGATCACTAGAAAACTAGATTCAATTTATTAACTGGCTGTCGAATGCCGGTAATTTAATCTTCCAATCACAGCCGCCTGACCCATTTCTGGTTTTCTCCCTCCTCCTCCTTCTTCTCTTCCTCCTCCTTCTGCTTACCTGCCTGCCTGCCTGCATGCATGCCTGTCTGAATGACTGTGTGCTACCATGTCTGCCTGTCTGCTACCGTGCCTGCCTGCCTCCCTGTCTTGTGATAGGCTTCATCTCTACCATAGGCCTATTGGATGTACAGTCAACAAAAAAAAAAAAAAAATCGCACACCTTACTGCACGTATCATGCTGAAAAATGGACGATACATTGTGATATATGGAGCAGCCTGTGATTATAAGTGCAAATATTATCCTTGATAATTATTAGGACTCAAAATTACACATTCTATAGTTCACATTCTTGTTCTGTTTTTTTAAGGCACTGGGTTAACAGAGTCATATGTGTCCTACAAAACTCTCATTTTCCCATCCATCGTACCCCAGGAGTATCATTTTTTTGGTCTTGACTGTACAGTGTTGCATAAACACAGGTGATCTACTTACTGTGATATGTCTGTTATGAACTGAGATGAGGCAAGAGAGAAGGATCATACTTTAATTTAGAATTATTTTTAGCAGATACATAAAACTTCACACACACACACACACACACACACACGGCGTCATTAGGGCTTCACGCAGAGAGGACATTGGTGGTTCAGAGATCCAATTTTGTGGTGGGAGTGAGTGAGGAAGATGTTTTCAATGTGAGGATCGTTTGATTAAGGAAAGAGAGCAAGGAATAAGCACTCCATAAACCATCTCTCTCTCTCTCTCTCTCTCTCTCTCTCTCTCTCTCTCTCTCTCATGTACTGTATGTACAGTATATATGTATGGGTGTATCAGGCAGTGCATGGGTGCATGAATGGATGCACATTGATTGAATGTATCTATCCAGTTATCTATAAATTTGTAGCCATCTACCAATGTATGAACCTGTCCATCTGTCTAACTACAGTATATATCTCTCTGTCTGTCTCTCCATCAGTCCAGTTTCTTTGTATTTTTAGCGGGGAATGCGAGGTCGGAATAAAGGCTCGATAAACACACAGACTCTTTCCCTTTGTAATTAAGGGAGAGGAGTCTGTGTATGAAAGGAATGTGTGTGTGTGTGTGTGTGTGTGTGTGTGTGTGTGTGATTCAGTCAGTCAGTGAGCAGAACGTGTGGCAGAGTCAGCAGGGTTAGGAGGATGAGGGTGTCAGGCAGCGGGCTAAATTTGTATTGGGCAGTGGTCCTGGCGTGATGGTGTTGGCTCAGAGGAAATTTACGCATACAAGCCCTGATTGGCCCTCTTTGTCATAGCCTCGGCGTGGCGGCCCATTTACCTTCAATAGTAAAGGATCAGCAACGTGTGCATGCAGCAGACGCAGCTGTAAGTATTAGGGCAGCTGTGTCACGGGGGGATGTGAACTTATAAATTAGAAATGCTAAATGTTACTCGAAAGTAAACATAAGGAATTGACTTGTGAAAATCAAGTAGTAAGTTTTGTTTTATGCCGGCTTACTTCGCCGATTCTCTAAGGACGAGAATTTATAAACTTTCTCAATAGTACACAGCAGAGACTAATTACTCACGAGTGCTGTTTGTTAGTAGTGTTAGCCTCTTGAGAAAGTGACTCCATCCCTGACAATCAATAACTAATACTAATCATAATGAACAGGTTCTTGCCGGTGCTTAACTCCTGGCTGGCACAACGGATTTAAGTTTGATTCAAAAGAACTGGCCTAAGTACAAGTTATGGATATTGTAAAGAGTTTGTGCAAACTAGGAGCAGCAACTAAAGTAAGCTTAATGTGGAGAATAAAACACGATTCTAATTACATTAAGCTCAAAGAAAAGAACTGTAAATTTATTGATTACAATAAAATAAATTTACATTATATGAATCTCAAAAATGAATTCAAAAGGGGAATTCACGGTCACTAAGGGACTCATGAATTCAAATAACAAAGGAAATACACTCACTCGCTCATTTAAAAGCTAATCGAACTTAATCCTAGAAAAACGAACAGAAATACTGGTCAGTGGAGGGCCAGAGCTGAACGAAAGACTGGGCGTCTGCGTGATGAACACCAAGCGCTGCTATTCGCTGCAAGCTCACTTAGCTGATCACCATCTAGGTGGAGATTCAGGAATTCGCTGTACAACAGAGACGTTTCTCTCAATGCTGGGCACAAATGATCCTACCCACGAGGCGACCCAAAGCTGACTAAGTTCAAACGGGGAAAAGAGGTAGGAGCTGGCCGTGTTTGCTGGAAGTAGGCATGGCCTAACTTCAACGGTCGAGAGAGGGTGAACAATATAGACACGCAATAAATTACTCAGTGAAAACACTAATGTCGTGCATAAGAATGGTCACTTATGAAACAGTGACTAATGTTCTGAAAACCATCCCGATCGAAGTGCATACAGAGACGGTTGAACTGAGTGATTCCCAGTGGAAATTCCACTAGAGTTCGTGGTTTTCTCACCAAAGTACAATGTCACGAGTTTGTATAAATACACTTGCACGAATTTGTGACATTACGCCCCATCAGAATCAAATTTTTCTTCAGAAAATTTTTTCAATATACATATATATAAATCCTAACTCAGTCACACAAGATTCACACTCTGGTGTATGTACTGTCCTGCTACAGGAGAAAATCACAGTCACCAATGAGCAAAAAAAAACTCGTTTACATTAATAGAAGCAAGCTTGAGGAAAAAAACTCCGTGACGATGGTGAAAAATCCTGTACTCAGGTCAAACCGAGTGGAAATCCGCTACATTTACATTAGCAAATAATTCTTCTATAGCGTGGTGTATGTAATACACGGTGTAGTTGTAACAGATGTAGTGTAACTGTATCTATGTGTAAAATGATATAATACAAATCAAGAGTAAATAGAGACGACGAGGCAGAAGAGAAGATGCAGCAGCATGCGGCAGAGACAATCAGCTGATCTGCACGGGAAAACTGCTACTCCCACCAACTGTACCTGCAAAATCAAAGTGAAGCGTCAAAAGTGTCAGTGCGACAAACAGTTTTTATTAAATTACAGTTTCTCTCACTGCCTAGCAGTCAGTACATATGCTACAAAAAGTACACCCTAGCCGAAAATTTTAAGTGACAGCCAAAGCTTTGTATATTCGAGGTCGCCATTATTTTCTTATTGGATACATTATTAACCAAGAAACGTAGTCCCAGGACAGAATCTCAAAGGACCCTCGTAGTTTACTGGTTAAACCTAACTCTACACTTACGATTAACCCCTCCGTGGCCAAAGGCCCAAAATTTTCCGCGCACCCCAGGCCGACGCCGGGGCCATTTTTTGACGTTTCGAAAATTGCTTTTTTTTTCTTGCCATGTTGAAGAGAAAGTTCAGATGCACCTAACATTGCAAATCCCAGCTTCCTAGACGTATTTTGTGGCTTGCAATGAAGCGTGGAAGTTGCAGAAATATCAGCAACTGATATCAGCCGCCCAGGGGCCCTACCACAATGCAACTGAGCAGGTGGTTATTTTTTTTTTTTACCTCCCAAAACAGTGTGAATGGTGCTGATATGTTGTGTATAGATATGATGATATCGAATGGTTTCAGTACATACCGTAATCTGTTAGGAATGGCTGGAAAAAAAAAAAAATTATGAATACATTTTCACCTTTTTGATATAAAATATGTTTATGGTAGTTTCGAGTTACTTTTTACGTTATCGTTGTGCCCATGCTTGGAAAAGGGAGCGAAAGAGTTGAATTTTCAGTCCTAAATGAGAAAACGCACGTCCTCCTAGGCTTGACTCTCCCACGGGAGAATAAAGTGGAGAGTCAGATCCGATTAGCAATACGGAAGTTGAGTCGCAACTTCTAACTCCCACATCACGAGCATGGCTAAAAATAGAATCGTAATGCAGTTTCAGAACCAAGAATAAGTCTAATTTATTACGAATACAAAAACAAAGCAGAAATAAATACGTTTACAGACGGGGGTAAAACGTATTATTTTCTGTCATGTTCATCTTTCTCTATCATTTTACGTTCATCTTTATCATTTTACCTTGATATTTTCGCAATAAATATTGCTGTCTCGTAAACAGGGTGGTTGTGTGTGTTTTGCAAGGGAGGAAAAAGATTGTATTTTCTGTCTGGGTCGAGATGGTGGGTGTAACTATGTGTTTTTAGGCATGGCCACGAGCGAAAAAATCGTACATCCACTCGTCACGACAGCAGGTGGTGAACTGACAGATGTGTGAGAGGGTGAAGTCAAGGTCAGTTTCATGTCCCAGATTTTCGTTCACCTCCCGAAGGTTTTCACAGTTTTCTACAAGTTCCACTGCATCAAATGATCCAAATCATTACAGCAAACCTGAGCAAATAGGTAAAGATACCAAGACAAAAATGTATTTTTCACTTATTATCATGTCTTTTTTGTATGTGCCAGTATTACTTCATAATCGTAAACAGGTGTTTGTGTGTGTTTTGTGAGAGAGGACAAAGATGATATGTTCTGCCTGGGTGGAGATAGTGGGTGTAGTTGTGCGTGTTTAAGCATGGCCAGGAGCGAAAAAATCGAAAATCCACTCATCACAGCAGCAGACTCTGAACTGCTTGATTGGGTGTATGGGAGTGCAGTGTAGGTCAGTGTGAAGACATTCAGAACGTTCACTCACTTCCCAAATATTTTTGCAGTTTTTTATAGGCCGCGCTCTAATGACGCCGGCGGCCATTTATCAGCTAAACGTCATTCGACACCAGCAGCCACGGAGGGGTTAATATTGGCAAGCTGAGAATCCCTACGCAATCTCGGGCAGGTCACATTTTACTCCCAACATAGTGTGAACACTCATGTGGATAATGTGCATTCTCTGGGAATCCTCAGAGAGGCCCACAGGTCAAGATGCACCACAAGGTAGTTCAGACACAGCCTCGGATTGCCACTGCGAGGTTCTCGAACTTCCCCCTTAACCTACAGTACATATGTATGTACAGACCCTGGACATGATGTGTCCTGTGGGGCCAACGGACGAGACGTCAGGTCTGCACCCACATCACCATTGCCCTCTCATTCAACTGACTCAGAGATTATGGGTGTGGATTCAAACGGCACAGGAAGGACACATCCCTGACTGGTGGTACATTGACACATATTGCAGGAACGCACAAAGCTATCAATTTCCTGTCCCATTCTTGGCCAGAAAATGTCAGCATGGGTACAGCCCTGGGCTTTCCTTTTGCCCATGTGACCTCCGGAGGCTGAACAATGACCCCATTCTAACACTGCTTGGCAAAACTTCACGGGAACGACAAACTGCAGTCAAACCTCGCCCTGGGGTGTTCGTGACTCACGGTAGAGCCATCCTTGTTTACGAAGGAACCTGGCTTGGCCTCCCCGTGAATACTTAATCACTCTACCCTCTTGTTTCTTCTGCACGGCAGCAAGTGTCGGGTCAGAGTGTTGTTCTTGGACAACATCTTGGCTACAAACCAGATCTTGCGGCGATGCAATGGTCACCGGGGTGACACAGTTTGGAGCCTTGGCCATGGCTCGTGTTACTGCAGCCAAAGTCTGAGTAGCGCCATCTGTGGTGCAACTATATTTGACACCTGATTTGTTCCCTGTGGTAAGGTCAAACAAAGGTTCTGGCGTGACAACTGTGAGTGTCGTACCAGTGTAAAATGGAGATGCCACCTGGATATGTGTCTCAGGGAACAATCTCACTGATTCATCAATAAGCTGAGCTTGGATCTGTCGACCTGTGTACTCCTCAGGCCAAACTAGACTCTGCCTGACAGCAACCTGAGGAACCATTGTTTCTCAGGACCTTTACAGGAACACCTCCCACAAACCCTGGCTGAACAAGAAAGGCACTGTTACCTGTGGAAGGGCCTGTGGAGGAAGCGGCCAGCCACTGATGGGGTTGCTGAATGAATGATGCAGCAAACATGGTGCCCTGAGAACTAGATACATGAGGGGTTATACTCACCGTCTGGGGAGTTGGAGCATTGACCACCTGTGATGGAGAGTTCACTGTCGCTGGGGGACTAGTGAACTGTGGAGAAGTACATGTGCTGCTAGAGACGGCACCACCGTACTGCTGTTGAGGAATGAAGGCTGCATTCGCCTCCTGCCTCCTATACACTGGGGCTGGTACTGAAAAGAATCGTCTCGACCTTTGATTGCATGGCTGATACTGCTGCTGGTAAGCGTACTTGTTGTACCCTTTCCAGTCAGGTTTCTGCATATTCTGCCCCTGGTCCTTCTGCGATTTGTTTGGACCTTGGCCATTATTCTGAGAACGGCCTTGATGCTGGGGTTCAGTCTGAGACGGTTTCCCAGATTTGTCAGCTTTCCTGTTCCAGGTGTGTTGCTTACGAGTTTGATACCCTTACGCAGTGAAGAATGTATCAGCCTTCTCCACCATTTGGCTGACATCCCTTACCTGGCAGATCTTAAGCTGAGCCATAAGCTCAGCAGGCCACGACTTTTCTAGCTGCGCATAAGGTCAATTATCCCCTCTTGCGTGGGAGGAGTTTCATCTTTCTCCATCCACTCATCTAAGTAAGCAGTAAGTCAATCAAGAAACTGAACAGCAGTCTCCTTTTCTTGTATAGGCGCCCTCATAAACTGACTCCTGGGGTCGTCAACTGTGAGACTGTACACTTTGATGAGTGCGGCCTTCATCATCTCATATGTGAGATTGTCTCCACGAATTCTGTGGAGAATATAGAGGACAGGGCCCTCAAACAAGCTAAGAAACTGGAGCTGCTTAGCTGCCTCATCCAGCTGGTACAGCTGCGCCATGTCTTCAAAATGAGCAATGAACAGCTCGATTCGCTCGCCTTCCTTGTACGAAGGAAGCTTGAGGAGTGGCGTTGCCAGAACATGTGCAGGGAGAGCGCTTGTGGAGCTTCGGTTAGCTGCACCAGATGTGTCTGAAGCCAAGGAGTCTAGCTTGAGCTTCAGCATCTCAAGTTCATGTTTCTCACGTGCCTCACGCTCGGCACGTTCGTGTTCTCGTTCTCTCTCACGTTGTTTTCGCTCATGTTCACGTTCTCTCTCGTTGTTCACTCTCGTATTCACGTTCTCTCGCATTCCTTGTGCTGAATTCTACGCTTTTCACAGGCATCATTCTCACACTGCTGCTCGTAACTAAACCATGAGAGCACATATTCTTTAATTTGTTGGGGATCGGTAAGCCCCATATCTTTGGCTTCCTGTATATATATATTACTAGCCATGATGCTAACTCAATTAAGGCTGAGTAGACTAAAGACTGAGTACTGACTGCTGTTCTGCAGAAAGATACTAATAATCAAAAGTAAGGAATATAGGCACAGGCTCGTGGTGACCAGTTTTATCTAGTTAAACTGATAAAGAAAATACGAAGAAAAATGCAACTGACTGGGAGAACTATTATGTAAATTTAGTAGGATGAATCAGTAACAACCAGTAAGATGGTGCTAATACTCTTTAATGATAACCAATACCTAGGTGTGAGTGAGTAAGTATTATTTTGTCAATAACTTTAGAGCTAGGAGTTAATATCCTGGAATGAGGTTGCCAGATGTCAGGGGGGGATGGAAATTTATGAATTAGAAATCCCAAATGTTACTTGAAAGTAAGCACATGGAATTGACATGTGAAAATCAAGTAGTACGTTTTGCTTTATTCCGGCTTACTTCGCCGATTCTATAAGGACGAGAGTTTATAAACTTTCTCAACAGTACACAGCAGAGACTAATTACTCATGAGTGCTGTTTGTTAGTATTGTTAGCCTCTTGAGAAAGTGACTTCACCCCTGACAATCAATAACTAATACTAATCATAATGAGCAGGTTCTTGCCGGTGCTTAACTCCTGGCTGGCACAACGGATTTAAGTTTGATTCAAAAGAACTGGCCTAAGTACCAGTTATGGATATTGTAAAGGGTTTGTGCAAACTAGGAGCGGCAACTGAAGTAAGCTTAATGTGGAGAATAAAACACTATTCTAATTACATTAAGCTCAAAGAAAAGAACTGTAAATTTATTGATTACAATAAAATAAATTTACGTTATATGAATCTCAAAAATGAATTCAAAAGGGGAATTCACGGTCACTAAGGGAATCATGTATTCAAATAACAAAGGGAATACACTCACTCGCTCATTCAGAAGCTAATCGAACTTAAGCCTAGAAAAACGAACAGAAATACTGGTCAGTGGAGGGACGGAGCCGAACGAAAAGACTGGGCATCTGCGTGATGAACACCAAGCAGTGCTATTCGCTGCAAGCTCACTTAGCTGATCACCGTCTAGGTGGAGATTCAGGAATTCGCTGTACAACAGAGACGTTGCTCTCAATGCTGGGCACAAACGATCCTACCCTTAAGGCGACCCAAAGCTAAGTTCAAATGGGGAAAAGAGGTAGGAGCTGGCTGTGTTTGCCGGAAGTAGGCGTGGCCTAACTTCAGCGGTCAGTGGAGAGAGGGTGAACGATATAAACACGCAATAAATCACTCAGTGAAAGCACTACTATCGTGCATAAGAATGGTCGCTTATGAAACAGTGACAAATGTTCTGAAAACCATCTCGATCGAAGTGCATACAGAGACGGTTGAACTGAGTGATGCCCAGTGGGAATTCCACTAGAGTTCGTGGTTTTCTCACCAAAGTACAATGTCACGAGTTTGTATAAATACACTTGCACGAATTTGTGACATGCTGGACCTGTGTTTGGGATGCAGAATTACTTCCCGGTTTACAGTACTAATTCCAGCAAATGGGTGTCATTTGGCAGATCTTCCTGTAAATTGTCCCACCTATACCAAATACATCATCATCATCATTATCATCATTATCAATGGTATGAACATCGCCAAGAGTTATTTTGGCTGTTATGGGATGGTAGCTTGTTTAGTCCCAGATTGCTATTTGTAGTTATTCTTGCTACATATTGGTAATATTATTCATCTTTGGAGGGAGTTTTGGAACTGGAGGCCTGGATCCCTTCTCTCAGCTAGAGGTCCTCCCTGATTTGCATACACTTGTCTGTTGACAGCTGAAGTAAAGTTCCATCGTCTTGTTATGTGGGTTAAGTGGGACTTGAAAACTGACACAGGTTATTTGTACAAAATAGGATTATATTTATTACAGTGAGGGCAGATGGACAGACAACATATGTACAGTTGTGGACATAGATACCACTCCGCGTCATGATGAGCAGTAGCCGGACAGAGGCCATATTTTATTTTTCCAGAAGATGAACAGAGGAAGGAAAAACAAATTAAATAAAAAATAATTCATATACCAGCTTACAGGTGTCCTTCATGCATAAAAAATCTGTAACAGTTGGACTTAAACTGCTGTATACTGAAGTTTGGGGACGGGCATCCAAAAGGACGTGAGACCGATCGCTGGTTGGGTCGGTGCTAAGTAAGAACATTACATTATTCAACAGTAGTAATAGATCTTCCACGAGGCCCACCGCCGTGTCGTAAAAGCACAACACTAACACTTTTACATCAGTCCTGAATACGACAACCCAAGTGTATACTGTATATGGATATTGGGTGTTAGTGCCCAAGCTGCGACATGTGAAGGTGTGGCTCAATCTGTTTTTAACAACACAATTATAATTCCCTTTCACATTATTTCCTCAGTTGTCATTCTGTTTATTGTGTGTGAATATTTATAGCCAGCTAAATAGGAAAATAGTAAGGCACACACACACACACACACACACACACACACACACACACACACACACACACACACACACACACACACACACACACACACACACACACTGAAAGGCAATATACATGCTAATTATGATGAAATGTAGAGCTGCTTCACTCGGCTTCTGTTCCCACACGCCCTGTACCGTCTGGGGCCAGAGCTTCTACCCTTCACACAGGTCGGATCTACAGTATACCTGCCCGCCTGTTATATACAGCCTGTACAACTATTCAGTAAACCTACAGCGAGATTCCAGGTTTGTCATCTGCTGATAAAGAGGAGGCTGTCTGTAGCATGCATGGAGAGTAACACATTAAACAGTTACATTAATTTCACCGTGTACTGTACACTCACAGTTTCAAATGTACACCCGGCATAGTGTATTCTGTTTCATTCTGTGCTGCAGGAAAACAGAATTTGAGCTGGAGTGAGAATGAAAGAGAAACTGTGGGTGACGGTGGCTGCAATAACCGTTCAGTGAATTTAAAAAAAAAAAAGTGAGGGAGGGCCCATTTTAAAGTACCAGAACATGCTGTGTTTGAAATATGGTATTAATGCTGGAAAGAAAGCTGATCTGAAAGGAGTTGTTCATTTGTTGCAGTGTTGCGTAAAAGACATCAGTCTATCAATGTCTGTCTGTCTATTTATCTGTCTATCCACAGGTATTTCCCTTCGTCTTGCCTCCATCGCTTGTATTATCATAAATAAATTCATGCTCAAATTTTCCCACACGTTTTCCATTTTTTCTTTTATTGTATTCGCCCTCAAGCTGCATACATTCTCTCTCTCTCTCTCTCTCTCTCTCTCTCTCTCTCTCTCTCTCTGGAAAGCAAAAGCTAGGACAGTAGGTGTTATTAACTCTTTTATGGCCAGTGACCCTGTAAGAGATAAAGAGAACGGCGATATATACAAATATATCATTATATTATCCATACTTTTCCTCCTGTTTACTTTTCCATCATGTATTTCTGTCCCGTTATATTGTTTGTCTTCTTAATTTTTATCTTTGTCTTAGATTTCTGATTCTGTTCTTTATCTTTCGTTTCTTCTTCTTCTTCTTCTCCTCCTCCTCCTCCTCCTCCTCCTCCGTTGTTCTTTTTCTTCTTTTCTTGTCTTTTTCTGTTCTTTTTCTTTTCTTTTTCTGTTCTTTTCTTCTTCATCATCACTTCTTCTTTTCTTCTTCTTCTTCTTCTTTTCTTCTTCTTTCTTCTTAATTTTTATAATACTTTTCCTTCTTCTTTTCCCCGATTTCCACCCCCCTCCACAGCTTGTGCCTGGAGTGGGCTAAGGAGGATGAGGAGTAGAAGAAGGTGGTTCGAACCGAAAGCCCTAGCAACCGTTATAGAAAGTGATTATAGAGCTAACTGTGGTTATGTAACACAAATTTCTTTAGAACTAGCTATAGTATCATTTACCCTTGCTGTGAGGATGTAGCTGCATGGAATATTCAGCCTGTGCATTGGGGCTGCACAATTCTTCTGTGCTCATTCATTTATTTCTTGTTTATTTCCTCCCTTTCTTTCTCTTTATCTCTCCTGTATTTTTTTTTTTTCACATTTTCTTTCCTCCTGCTTCCTCTCCACAAATTCCCATCGTTTTTCCAATAGCCAGTAACCCCGGGGAAAGCAAGAGGGCTTTTGCATCTCCTCCACTTACTCCCGTTCTTTTATTCATCCTTTTACTTCCTTTTCTGTCTTTTTTCTGCTTTCTTTTGATTTTTTCCTTACTTCTTTTGTTTGATTTCTTTGTTCCATTTTCTTTGCTATTTTCATTCCATGCTTTTCTCGTTCAATTATTTCCTTCTAATCTTACTCTTTTGTCATCTTTTTTTCCCTTCTTATTCACATCCTACTCTCTCTCTCTCTCTCTCTCTCTCTCTCTCTTTAAAATTTCTCAACCCTTACGCTTTATTCTCGCCAACACTTTCCTCCTCTTGGTATGATCTCTATTTCCGTCTCTTTCCTACCTCTCGTTGTTTATTTCTGTCTCACTGCCACCTCTCTTTGTTTATTTCCTAATGTTCATTCTCTCCATAATTTCATTTTCCGTCCAGCCGATTTTTAAGTCTCCACACAATGCTGTAAACCTTCTGTATTTACTCAATTGCCTTATTTCTTCTTCTCTCTCTTCCAAAAACTTACCTTATGACTGTGATATCATTTTTTATTTCATTACCCATTCCCTGCAGACTTGCCACAATTGCTCCTTGACCAAATACTTCCAGAAGCCTTTTTTTTTTTTTTTTTTTAATTGATCTTTGGTTATTGTTTATTTGCATCTTACCATCTCACCAGGCATATGATTTTGGAATCCAATGTTGGTAAATGTTCAATAATCAGGCTGGAAGTTTACACAGAAGTATGTCATTGTGTTAAAGCTGTGTGGACACCATCCTATATTCCCTTTGCAATGTTGGCACCCTAATTTCTTCCTCTTTTCCCTTTTCTATTCCTCTTCACTTCCCTTCTTTTCACTTACATCCTGCTCTTTCTCGGCTGTCTTTCTCCCTCTCGTCTTACCTTGTATTTTCCTTCACTCCTTCTCCTTTTCTTTCTTTTTGGCATTTCCTTCTCCTTGGTATAAATATTTTGTTTCCTGTCTTCCTCGCTCGTTTAACCACTTTATTCACTATATTGTGTGCTTGCTTTCATTTGCTTCAGCTTTGTCCATCCCATCCCATTCTTCATCCCTCTTTCTCATATGCATTTTTTTTCTTCCTTCACAGTACTACTACTTCCCTCAATATTTTCTCGTGCACATTTTGCGTTTTCATTCTTTCATTCTAACCCTATTTTCCTGCCTCTCTTCTCCAGCTTCTTTTTTCATTTCATTCTCATTCCTTTTATCCCTGCATTACCCACTCCCCCGTCTCTCTCTCTCTCTCTCTCTCTCTCTCTCTCTCTCTCTCTCTCTCTCTCTCGTACTATTTCTGGGAAGCAATAAAGCGATCACAGGAGGTGTTACTAACCCCTGTATGGCCAGTGACCCTGTAAAAGATAAAGAGAACTGCGGTATATATAGATACATCATTATATTATCCATACCTTTCCTCCTGTTTAGTCTTTCCTTCATGTATTTCTATCCTGTTATCTTATTTGTGTACTTAGTTTTTATCTTTCTCTTATATTTCTGATTCTGTTTATCTTTTGTTTCTCTTTTCATCTTTTTCCTCTGCTTCCTCCTCCTCCTCCTCAATCTTCATCTTCTTCTTCTACTTCTTCTTCTTCGTTTTTACAAATTTCTCCTTCTTCTTACCCCTTTTTCCATCCCCTCCGCAGCTTGTGCCTGGTGTGGGATAAGGAGGATGAGGTTGAGGAGTAGGAGGAGGTGGTGGTTCGAATTGATAGCCCTAGCAACCGTTATAGAAATTGATTTTAGGGCTAACTATGGTTATGAAACAAATTTCTTTAGGACTAACTATAGTATCATTTACCTTTGCTGTGAGGAATATTCTGCCTGTGCACTGGGGTTTCACAATTTTTTCTGTGCTCATTCATTTATTTCTTGACTTCTTTCCGCCCTTTCTTTCTCGTCTTCTCTCCTGTATTGTCTTTCTTTCATATTTTCTTTCCTCCTGCGTCCTCTCCAGAATTTCCCATCGTTTTTCCAACAGCCAGTAACCTTGTGGAAAGCAAGAGGGCTTGTGCATCACCTCCACTTACTCCCGTTCGTTTATTCATTCTTTTACTTCCTTTTCTGTCTTTTTTTTTCTTTTGATTTTTTCCTTCCTTCTTCTCTTGCTTGATTTCTTTGTTCCATTTTCATCGCCATTTTCATTCCATTCTTTTCTCTCACTTATTTCCTTCTAATCTTACTCTTTTGTCCTCTTTTGTCCTTAGTCACATCTCTCTCTCTCTCTCTCTCTCTCTCTCTCTCTCTCTCTCTCTCTCTCTCTCTCTCTCTCTCTCTCTCTCTCTCTCTCTCTCGTGAAAGTTTCTCAATCCTAAAGTTTTGTTCTCGCCAACACTTTCCTCTTCTTGGTATGATCTCTGTTTCCGTCTCTCTTCTACTTTTTTTGTTTATTTCTGTCTCACTGCCACCTCTCTTTGTTTATTTCCTAATTTTCATTCTCTCCATAATTTCATTTTCCCTCCAGCTGATTTTTAGGTCATCACACTATGGTGCAAACCTGCTGTGTTTCCTCAGTTTCTTTATTTCTTCTCTCTTCCAAACACTTATCACTTTGAAGTAATTTCTTTATTTCCTTACCCATTCCCTGCAGTCTGACCACAATTGCTCTTTGGACAAATACCTCCAGAAGCCGTTTTCATTTATTTATCTTTAGTTATTATTTATTTGCATCTTACCATCTCACCAGGCAGACAATTTTGGGATCCTGTGTTGTTGAATGTTTATTAATCATGCTGGCAGTTTACACAGAAGTATGTCATTGTACTGTAGCTGTGTGGACACCATCCTGCATTCCTTTGGCAGTGTTGGCAATCTCTAATTTCTTCCTCTTTTCCATTTCTCTTTGCTCTTCACTTCTCTGCACTAATATTCCGCTTTTTCTCTGCTGCTTTCCTCCCTTTTGTCTTTCCCTGTATTTTCCTCCTCCCTTCTCCTTCCCTTCCCTTCATGCCATTCCCCCTCCTTGGTCTAAATATTGTTTCCTGTTTTCCACGCGCCTTCAGCCGCTTAATTCAGTCTGTCGTTTGCCTGCTTTCATTTGCATCAGCTTTGTGCTTCTCATTCCATTCTTCTCCCGTTTTCATTTTCCAGTGCAGTTCTTTTTTACTACTTTTTCTTCTTGTACAGTACAATACAGCTGCCTCCTTCGCCCTCTCTTCAGTACAGTTTTCATTTTCCTTCATTCCTTTTTCTCGCGTACCATCCTCTGTCTCTCTCTCTCTCTCTCTCTCTCTCTCTCTCTCTAGTTTCCTTTTCATTTATTTTCATTCCATTTCCCTCTACATCCTCCCCCCCCTCTCTCTCTCTCTCTCTCTCTCTCTCTCTCTCTCTCTCTCTCTCTCTCTCTCTCTCTCTCTCTCTCTCTCGTTTCCTTTTCATTTATTTTCATTCCTTTTCCCTCTGCATCCTGCCACACCCTTCTCTCTCTCTCTCTCTCTCTCTCTCTCTCTCTCTCTCTCTCTCTCTCTCATGAAAGTTTCTCATCCCTTCTCGTCAACACTTTCCTTCTCTTGATATACTGTAATCTCTATTTCCGTCTCTTTCATACTTCTCTTTGCTTATTTCTCACTGCCACCTCTCTTTGTTTATTTCCTAATTTTCATTCTCTCCATAATTTCATTTTCCCTTCAGCTGATTTTTAGGTCTCCACACTATGCTGTAAACCTTCTGTATTTCCTCAGTTTCTTTATTTCTTTCTTCTCTTCCAAACACTTATGACTGTGATATCATTTCTTTATTTCAATACCCACTCCCTGCAGACTTGCCACAATTGCTCCATGGCCAGATACTTCCAGAATGTCACGGGGGTTTTTAAGAGACTTGCACTATTAAATGATAATTTTCAATAGTACTGAGAACAGGGACAATGAATTGTCTTGCTATAAATCAAGCAATGATTACTTTATTCTGGCGTGCTTCGCCGATTCTCTAAGAACGAGAATTTATAAACTTTCTCAACAGTACACAGCAGAGACTAATTACTCACAAATGCTGTTTATTAGTACTGTTGGCCTCTGGAGAAAGTGACTCCACCCCTGACAATCAATTACTAATGCTGTTTATGATAACAGATTCTTGCTGATGCATTAACTCCTAGATGGCACAACGGATTTTAAGCTTAATACAACAAGACTGGCCTAAGTACCAGTTATGAATAGCAAAGTGTTTATGCAAGCTAGGAGCTATAACTGAAATAAGCTCAATGGAGAAATGAAACACGAGTTTACATTACATTAAGCTCAAAGAAAAAGAACTGTTAAATTTATTGATTACAAAGGAATAAGTTAACGTTACATTTCTAAGTGAATTCAAATAAGGAGATCGCACTCACTCGCTCACTCAGACGCTAATCTCTTAAACCTAGGAAAATACGAAAAGAAATACTGGTCAAAGAGTAGACTAAGCGGATGACTGGGCGTCGTTACTGGAAGGACACTGGACTCGCTGTCTCTCGCCTATCACACTATGTGGAAATTCAGGAACGGCGGCACTACACGCTCTGGCCCAACCTGCTTTCGTGGCGCTCAAACCTCAACTGACCAAATCGTGGGAAAGAGGGAAGTATTGTGGCCGCATTACTAACGGCTAGAATGAGCGAAACACGCCCACAATAAATCGCTCAGCGGAAGTGCTAATGTCTCGCACAAAGACGATCATTTATGACACATTGAAAAATTGCCTGAAAAAACACTCCCGACCGGCTGAATACCCAGCGGTCAAACTGAACGATAAACACTGGGATTCCACTAGAGTTCGCGGTTTCCCACTAAATTTAATGTCACGAGCCGATTCCTGACATTATGCCCCATCAAAAGTTGAATTTTTTTTCCAGGAAAAAAATTACAATATACATACATATAAATCCTAACTCAGTCACACAAGATTCACACTGTGATGTGTGTGTGCTATCCTGCTACAGGAGAAAGTTGCAGTCGCCAGTGAGCGGAAAAAAAAAAAAAAACGTATTTACGTTAATAGAAGCAAGCTTGAGGGAAAAACTCCGTGACGACGGTGAAAAATCCCGTACTCAGGTCAAACTGAGCGAAGAGTTCGCTACATTTACATTAACTACTAATTGTCATGAAGCGTGATGTATGTAATACATGGTGTAGGTATGACAGTTGTGGTGTAACTGTACCTACGTGTAAAATCATGTAATACAAATTTATAGTAAATAATGACGACGAGGCAGAAGAGAAGGGGCGGCAGCATGCGACAGGGACAACCAGCTGATCTGCACAGCAATGCTGCACCCACTAGCTGCACCTGCGAAAGGAATTAAGGTGGAGCATCAAAACTGTTATTTCTCTCTCTCTCTGCCTAGTAATCAGTACTTATGTCATTATTAACCAGGAAACGTAATTCTTGAATTCACAAATTGCTTAGAACCCTTATAGTTTACTGGTTAACGCTTATTAACTAGGAAACGTGCCAGTTCTTGAATTGCTCAAATCTCTTAGAACGGGCAGTTTACTAGTTAACCTAACATTATTAACCAGGAAACGTGCCAGTTCTAGAATTGCTCAAATTTCTTAGAACGGGCAGTTTACTGGTTGACCTAACTCTACACTTACGACTAATACAGGAAGCTGAGAATCGCTATGCAATCTCAGGCAGGTCACGTTTTAACACCCACCATGGGTGTGAACACTCGTGTGGATATTGTGCATTCTCTGGGAATCCTCAGAGAGGCCCACAGCTCGAGATGTTCCACAAGGTAATTCATACACAGCCTCGGACTGTCTCTGCAGGGTTCTCAAACTTCCCCCTTAACTTATAGTATACATGTATATACAGGCCCTGGACATACTGTGTCCTGTAGGGCCAGCGGGCGAGACGTCAGGTCTTACTGGTACACTTTTAACTGGGAACCAGGCTGGTCCTTGGATTACTCAAATCTCTGAGAACGCCTATCTTATAGAACCCAGCATACAACAGTTGCCCGTTTTAATCATCAGTTAGTAGGCGAGACATCAGGTCTACACCCACATTACCACTGCCCTCTCTCTCAACTGCTTCAGAGATTATGGGTGTGGGTTCAAACGGCACAGGAAGATGTCCCTGATTGGTGTTACATGGACATACACTGCAGGAACGCACAAAACTATCTATGTCTTGTCCCATCCCTGGCCAGAAAAAGTCAGCTTGGATATGGCCCTGGGTCTTCCTTTTGCCCATGTGACCTCCTGAGGCTGAACAATGACCCCATTCTAACACTGCTAGGCGGTACTTAGCCGGAATGACAAACTGCAGTCGAACCTCACCCTCGGGTGTTCATGACTCACGGTAGAGCCATCCTTGTTTACGAAGGAACTTGGCTTGACCTCCTTGTGAATACTTTATCACTCAACCCTTTTGTTTCTTTCGCACGGCAGCAAGTGTTGGGTCAGAGTGTTGTTCTTGAACAACAACTTGGCTACACATCAGATCTTGCGGCGATTCAATGGTCACCAGGGTGACACAATCTGGAGCCTCAGCCATGGTTCGTGTTACTGCAGCCGAAGTCTGAGTAGCGCCATCTTCAGTGCAGCTATACTTGGCACCGGGAATATTGCCTATGATTAGGTCAAATAAAGGTTCTGGCATGACAACTGGGACTGTCGTGCCAGTGTAAAATGGAGATGCCACCTGGATACGTGCCTCAGTGAACAATCTCACTGATCCATCAATAAGGTTAGCATGGATCTGTTGACCTGTGTACTGCTCAGGCCGAACTAAACTCTGCTTGACAGAGCAACCTGAGGAACCATTGTCTCTCAGGACCTTCACAGGGATGTCTCCCACAAACCCTGGCTGAACAAGGAAGGCACTGTCACCTGTGGGAGGGCCTTTGGAGGAAGCAGCTAGCCATTGATTAGGCTGTTGAATAAATGATGCGGCAAACATGGTGCCCTGAGAATTACTCATTGCCTGGGAAGATGGAGCATTGGCCATCTGTGGAGGGGGGTTCACTGTTGCTGTGGGACTAGAGAACTGTGGGGGAGTACCCATACTGGTAGGGACATGACCACCGTGCTGCTGCTGAGGAATGAAGGCTGCGTTCGCCTCTTGCCTCCTGTTCATCTGAGCTGGTGGTGAAAAGGACAGTCCCGACAGTCGGTTGCGTGGCTGATACAGCTGCTGGTTAGGGTACTTGTTGTACCTCTCCCACTCAGGTTTCTGAGTGTTTTGCCCCTGGTCCTTCTTTTGTGGTTCTGGACCTTGGCCATTATTCTGAGAACAGGCTTGTTGCTGGGGTTCAGTCTGAGATGGTTTCCCAGATTTATCAGCTTTCCTGTTCCAGGTATGCTGCTTGCGAGTTTGATACCCATATGCAGTAAAGACTGCATCAACCTTCTTCACCATTTGGCTGGCATCTCTTACCTGGCAGATCTTAAGCTGAGCCATAAGTTCAGTAGGCCACGACTTTTTCAGCTGCGTGCGCAGCATAAGGTCGATTATCCCCTCACGCGTGGAAGGAGTTTCATCTTTCTCTATCCACTCATCTAAGTAAGCAGTAAGCCGGTCAAGAAACTGAACGGCAGTCTCTTTATCCTGTAAACGCGCCCTCATGAACTGACTCTTGGCGTCGTCAACTGTGTGACCATACGCTTTGACGAGTGCGGCCTTCATTGTTTCAAACGTGAGATTGTCTCCACGAATTCTTTGGAGAATATCGAGGGCAGGGCCCTCAAACAGGCTAAGAAACTGAAGCCGCTTAGCTGCATCATCCAGTTGGTACAGTTGAGCCATATCTTCAAAACGAGCTATGTATGGCTCGATTCGCTCGCCATCTTTGTATGGGGGAAGCTTGATGTGTGGGGACGCCATAACATGTGCAGGGAGAACGCTCGTGGAGCTTGGAGCAGCTGCACCAGACGTCTCTGAAGCCAAGGAATCTCGCTTGAGCTTCAACATTTCAAATTCGTGTTTTTTGCATGCTTCTCGCTCGGCACGTTCATTTTCTCATTGTTCACGCTCGTATTCACATTCTCTCTCGTGTTGTTCTAACTCGTGTTGACGTTGTTGTCACTCTTGTTCTAACTCGAGTTCGCATTGTTTTTGTTCGTGTTCGCGCTGTTCTCGCTCGTGTTCGCGTTCTCTCTCGCGTTCCTCGCGCTCTTTTTCGCGTTCCTCACGCTGAATTCGGCGCTCTTCACGAGCATCACTTTCGCGCTGCTGTTCGTAATTAAACCGAGAGAGGACAAAGTCCTTAATTTCAGTTGGGTCTTACAGACCCATATCTTTGGCTTCCTGTACATAGACACTGGTGGACATGATGCTAACTCAATCTAAGTAAACTAGCGACTCATTACTGACTGCGATTTTTTTAGAGAAAGATGTCAATAATCGAGAATAAAGAATATAGGCACAGGTTAGTGGTGACCAGTTTTTATCTAATTAAACTGGTAAAGAAAGAAAATTAAAAAAACAACTGACTGTGAAAACTATTATGTAAATTAATAAAAATGAATCAATAATCACCAGTAAGTTAGTGCCTATAGACTTTAATGATAAATACGTAAGTAAGAACGAGTGAGTATTATCTCGTGAATAGCTTTAGAGCTAGGAGTTAATATCCTGGAATGAGGTCGCCAATTGTCACGGGGTTTTTAAGATAAATGCACCATTAAAGGATAATTTTCAATAATACTGAGAACAGGGACAATGAATTGTCTTGCTATAAATCAAGCAATGATTACTTTATTCTGGCGTGCTTCGCCGATTCTCTAAGAACGAGAATTTATAAACTTTCTCAACAGTACACAGCAGAGACTAATTACTCACAAATGCTGTTTATTAGTACTGTTGGCCTCTGGAGAAAGTGACTCCCAATGCTATTAATGATAACAGATTCTTGCTGATGCATTAACTCCTAGATGGCACAACGGATTTTAAGCTTAATACAACAAGACTGGCCTAAGTACCAGTTATGAATAGCAAAGTGTTTATGCAAGCTAGGAGCTATAACTGAAATAAGCTCAATGGAGAAATGAAACACGAGTTTACATTACATTAAGCTCAAAGAAAAAGAACTGTTAAATTTATTGATTACAAAGGAATAAATTTACGATACATTTCTAAGTGAATTCAAATAAGGAGATCGCACTCACTCGCTCACTCAGATGCTAAACTCTTAAACCTAGGAAAATACGAAAAGAAATACTGGTCAAAGAGTGGACTAAGCGGATGACTGGGCGTCGTTACTGGAAGGACACTGGACTCGCTGTCTCTCGCCTATCACACTATGTGGAAATTCAGGAACGGCGGCACTACACGCTCTGGCCCAACCTGCTTTCGTGGCGCTCAAACCTCGACTGACCAAATCGTGGGAAAGAGGGAAGTGTTGTGGCCGCATTACTAACGGCTAGAATGAGCGAAACACGCCCACAATAAATCGCTCAGCGGAAGTGCTAATGTCTCGCACAAAGACGATCATTTATGACACATTGAAAAATTGCCTGAAAAAAACACTCCCGACCGGCTGAATACGCAGCGGTTAAACTGAACGATAAACACTGGGATTCCACTAGAGTTCGCGGTTTCCCACTAAATTTAATGTCACGAGCCGACTCGTGACACAGAAGCCCTTTTTTTTTTTCTTTTCTAATCTTTGGTTATTGTTTATTTGGATCTTGCTATCTCACCAGGCGTATGATTTTGGGATCCTATGTTGGTAAATGCTCATTAATCATGCTGGAAGTTTACACAGAAGTATGTCATTGTACTGTAGCTGTGTGGCCACCATCCTGCTTTCCCTTGGCAGTGTTGGCAATTTCAAATTTCTTCCTCTTTTCCCTTTTCCTTTCCTCTTCTCTTCCCTTCTCTTCACTGATATTTCGCTCTTTCTCTGCTGCCTTTCTCCCTCTCGCCATTTCTGTATTTTCCTCCTCCCTTCTCCATTCCTTCCCTTCGTGCCTTTCCCCCTCCTTGGTCTAAATATTCCTTCCTGTTTTCCACGCTCCTTCAACCGCTTAATTCAATCAATCGTTTGCCTGCTTTGATCTGCATCAGCCATGTGCTTCTCATCCCATTCTTCTTCACCTTTTTTCATTTTCCAGTGCAGTTCTTTCCTCTAATTTTTCATCTTGTACAATACAGCTGCCTTCTTCGCCTTCCTCTCTCTCTCTCTTCTTTAGTTTCTTTTAATTTTATTTTCATTCCTTTTCTCTCTACATCCTGCCCTCCCGTCTCTCTCTCTCTCTCTCTCTCTCTCTCTCTCTCTCTCTCTCTCTCTCTCTCTCTCTCTCTCTCTGTCTCTCTCTCTCAGTATCCCTCCAGTATTCTCTCCACAAATATTGCTCTCCCTCCTCCTTCCATCGTTTGTGTGCTCATGAAATCGTGCTTTATTTTTCCCTCACTTTCTCCTTCATTTCCTTTCATGAGTTGGCCCAAAAGCTGCTTACATTCTCTCTCTCTCTCTCTCTCTCTCTCTCTCTCTCTCTCTCTCTCTCTCTCTCTCTCTCTCGTCTGGGATTTACCGTATTTTCCTTCTGCCTTTTTCCATTCCCTTCATGCTTTTTCGTCTCCATGGTCTAAATACTTTGTTTCCTTTCTTCGTCTTCGTTCAGCCACTGTATTCATTGTATCCCTTGCTTGCTTTAATTTGCATAAGGTCTGTTCTTCCCATCCCATTATTTCTCCCTCTCAGTTTTTTTCTCAGGCGCAATGCTTATCATTTTGCTGGTTTTTCTATCTTGTTCTTACCTTCCCTCCCTCCTTCTTTACTCCATTTTCTTTTTCATTTTCTTCACCCCCCTCCCCGTCTCCTTCATCTGCAGCGCCATCTCGGTCTTTATATATCTACTTGTTCAAGGCCTTCCTCCCGGTAGTTGTCAGACCTTTTTAGCTCAGTGGTATTCTTGCACCAGTACTGTTGTGTTTGTCTGTCAGTAGTAGTTTACACGAAGGAACAAGTATAATACTGATTCAGCACCACTTCCCTATTACTGTATTCTGATGGTCAGTTCTAGTTGATATGTAGCTCTCAGTAAGGCAGAATAAACGTGTGAAATGTAAAGAATAAAGTAACAATTTGAACATATAATTTGAAAGCTCTAATAATCAATAATACAAATATATTTTTGGAAGCGAATCAATGCACAATTGGGGTTTGAAAATCCGTAGGTAAAACACGCAAGGATTATGAAAAAGAAAGGAAGAGAAAACAGCATAATATTATTCCACTAGGTGCAATATTAGGTAAGACGCCAGGAAAAAGGTCATAAAGTAAGTGAATATCGGAGAAGCCCCTGTGATGACCACAACATTGTGCAGGGTTGGCGTGTGATGATTAATGCAGTTGTACGAGTATGTTGGTGACAGTGACAACACACCGTAGTACTGTGTGGAGGCACATGACACCCACACCATCACAACACAACACAACACACCGTAGTACTGTGAGGAGGCACATGACACCCACACCATCACAACACAACGCAACACACCGTAGTACTGTGTGGAGGCACATGACACCCACACCATCACAACACAACACAACACACCGTAGTACTGTGTGGAGGCACATGACACCCACACCATCACAACACAACACAACACACCGTATTACTGTGAGGAGGCACATGACACCCACACCATCACAACACAACACAATACACCTTAGTACTGTTAGGCGGCACATGACACTCACACCACCACAACACAACACAACACACCGTATTACTGTGAGGAGGCACACGACACCCACACCATCACAACACACCGTAGTACTGTGAGGAGGCACACGACACCCACAACATCACAACACACCGTAGTACTGTGAGGAGGCACACGACACCCACACCATCAAAACACAACACAACACACCTTAGTACTGTAGGAGGCACACGACACCCACACCATCAAAACACAACACAACACACCTTAGTACTGTAGGAGGCACACGACACCCACACCATCACAACACAACACAACGCACCTTAGTACTGTAAGGCGGCACATGACACCCACACCATCACAACACAACGCAACACACCGTAGTACTGTGAGGAGGCACACGACACCCACACCATCACAACACAACACAACACACGGTATTACTGTGAGGAGGCACATGACACCCACACCATCACAATACAACACACGGTATTACTGTGAGGAGGCACATGACACCCACACCATCACAACACAACACACGGTAGTACTATGAGGAGGCACATGACACCCACACTATCACAATACAACACCCGGTATTACTGTGAGGAGGCACATGACACCCACACCATCACAACACAACTCTCAGTACTACTGGTTTTGAATGTATGTGTCCGTTGGAGTCCAGCACACAAGTATAATTTTAACAACAACAACATCGGGAAATAGAACAGCCAGCAATATTAATAACAGCAACAAGACCTGCAACAGCACGAGAGAGAGAGAGAGAGAGAGAGAGAGAGAGAGAGAGAGAGAGAGAGAGAGAGAGAGCGCACACTGTAGAGTCAACAGTCAGATGTGTAACACAGGTCACAAATTAGCAGTCCACCTACACACTGCCACAGTGATATTGTGGATGGGCTGCGGTAGCATCCACCTACACACTGCCACAGTGATATTGTGGATGGGCTGAGGTAGCATCCACCTACACACTGCCACAGTGATATTGTGGATGGGCTGAGGTAGCATCCACCTACACACTGCCACAGTGATATTGTGGATGGGCTGTGGTAGCATCCACCTACACACTGCCACAGTGATATTGTGGATGGGCTGAGGTAGCATCCACCTACACACTGCCACAGTGATATTGTGGATGGGCTGAGGTAGCATCCACCTACACACTGCCACAGTGATATTGTGGATGGGCTGAGGTAGCATCCACCTACACACTGCCACAGTGATATTGTGGATGGGCTGAGGTAGCATCCACCTACACACTGCCACAGTGATATTGTGGATGGGCTGAGGTAGCATCCACCTACACACTGCCACAGTGATATTGTGGATGGGCTGAGATAGCATCCACCTACACACTGCCACAGTGATATTGTGGATGGGCTGAAGTAGCATCCACCTGCACACTGCCACAGTGATATTGTGGATGGGCTGAGGTAGCATCCACCTACACACTGCCACAGTGATATTGTGGATGGGCTGAGGTAGGATCCACCTACACACTGCCACAGTGATATTGTGGATGGGCTGAGGTAGCATCCACCTACACACTGCCACAGTGATATTGTGGATGGGCTGCGGTAGCATCCACCTACACACTGCCACAGTGATATTGTGGATGGGCTGAGGTAGCATCCACCTACACACTGCCACAGTGATATTGTGGATGGGCTGCGGTAGCATCCACCTACACACTGCCACAGTGATATTGTGGATGGGCTGCGGTAGCATCCACCTACACACTGCCACAGTGATATTGTGGATGGGCTGAGGTAGCATCCACCTACACACTGCCACAGTGATATTGTGGATGGGCTGCGGTAGCATCCACCTAGACACTGCCACAGTGATATTGTGGATGGGCTGCGGTAGCATCCACAGACAAGGAAAGATAAAGAGACAGAGTGGGAGAATTCTCACTAGCATGTATCACCAGCATGTATCACCAGCATGCCCATTGGCTGTACCATGATGGTTGGATGTATCACCAGCATGCCCATTGGCTGTACCATGATGGTTGGATGTATCACCAACATGCCCATTGGCTGTACCATGATGGTTGGATGTATCACCAACATGCCCATTGGCTGTACCATGATGGTTGGATGTATCACCAACATGCCCATTGGCTGTACCATGATGGTTGGATGTATCACCAACATGCCCATTGGCTGTACCATGATGGTCGGATGTATCACCAACATGCCCATTGGCTGTACCATGATGGTTGGATGTATCACCAGCATGGCCATTGGCTGTACCATGATGGTTGCATGTATCAGCAGCATGCCCATTGGCTGTACCATGATGGTTGGATGTATCACCAGCATGGCCATTGGCTGTACCATGATGGTTGCATGTATCACCAACATGCCCATTGGCTGTACCATGATGGTTGGATGTATCACCAACATGCCCATTGGCTGTACCATGATGGTTGCATGTATCACCAGCATGGCCATTGGCTGTACCATGATGGTTGCATGTATCACCAGCATGCCTGTTGGATGTATCACCAGCATGCCCATTAGCACTAACATAATGGTTGGATGTATCACCAGCATGCCCATTGGCTATATCATAATGGTTGGATGTATCACCAGCATGCCCATTGGCTATATCATAATGGTCGGATGTATCACCAGCATGCCCATTGGTTCTGCCATGATGGTTGGATGAGGTTAAGTCAGGCCATAACGCCAAGTCCGAGAATATTGACAAGAACCACCACGTGCTTCTGTGGACATTGTATTTTCCTTTGATTTGTAGCAGTAACGGAAGACATTTCTTTTAATCTGGTCAGTTCATTGTACCAGAAACCTACAGACTGCATTTCTAACTGACCGCAGTAAAACTTCTACATAAAAAAACACCCACACAGGTGTAATCATTAACCCAGGTGATATTGAGGGTAAAGAAGTATTAAAAAATTAAAAAGAGCACTATCACCAGCGGCCATAAAGTTAGTCAAGGAACGATCCTACTCATTCAGTCCAATAAGTTTACATATTTTTTTTTCTAGCCTAAGTTAAGTAGTATAAGAGGAGGGCGAGAAAATTAAGCAGCCCCCAACTCTGTCAAATGAATATGCCAATTGTCCTTATCAGGGCTTTGTTGTTAAGACGACACCAACATAATATATATGACGGTAGCTGGAAAATAATCGAGTGTCCATAATAGCATAAAACAGGGCATCTGGAGTCAGCTGGTTAGTCCACGCTAGGCAGTTCCTGTAAGAGTGTGACTCGCCTTTATGAATAAGACAAATATAAAAAAGAAAGAGGTAAAATGCTTACGGTCCACACAAACCATCCCCTGCAATTCTCCTATTAACCTCTTGACAACAATATGTCCTCCCTGAGGTGAAGAAAGTCATTTGAAAGAAAATGGAATATAGGGATACCAAATGAACTTACTAATATTCACGGTACTTTCATCTGTATAACGTATACTCTAGTAACATCATCATCCACTGCAACTCTCTTATCAACCCCGATGTTATGAAAGGTCCATCCAGAGCTGAAAAAATCATCTGACAAGTAAGAATAAAGTAGGAAGTTTAGTCATTCAAAGTCCACATAAGCTACAGTTCCTTCATTTTAACTAGCCGGAGATCCTCGTCCTTTTGCAGCTTAATTCCCACAGCTCAATGGCAGAGTAAGACAACACTACGGCTCTACACACATTCCATAACACCTTTTCGTGACTGACGTCTGGTTCTAGTGTTTTTCTTTTGCTATAAATCAGCAGTCATGATGGAGAGATGGTCATTTCTGCCTAGTTAAAGTGAACAGAGTATAGTCGCCCTCCTCAATCCTGTCCTAACTTCCTTCACTATTAAAAGTACTTTTTGACCCAAGAATATAAAGTCTGAAAGTAAATAGAATTAAACAGAACCAAAATAGCGTACTGTTATAGCGTTGATAATTTCATGGCGTCATGTTGTGCTGGTGTCGTTATTTTTACATTCGGGAGCATCTTTAGGAACCGGACTGTCCGTTATTCATTCACTAACGATTTCCGGAAACGAAGTGTTCAACTCCTGTCGAAGGTAGCGCTGCCGGATCTTGTATTTTTTTTACTGGTTTTGTATATTTGTAATTTTGAAGGCAATGTTTTGATGGCTGTGTTATTTTAATTGTACTTATTTTTAAGCAATTGATTTTGTTCATATTGTTACTCATAAGTATTGCTATAATTTTGTAGGCGTCATTTAAAAATAAATATTATTATTTTAGGCACGCATCACGTTTAGGGGGAAAGGTTGTTGCTTAGTTCAGGTATAATGATCTTTTTCAGGAAAGACTGTACACACATTTTGTGATTTAGGTATAGTCATAATAGTCTTGGCCTCATTTTACGTTGCTTTTGTCGTTTTGGATATACTCACATATTTAAAAGTCTTGTTCTATGTTCGTTTTGTGGTGCTGGGTGATGTCAGTATTTTTCCAGGGGAGGCAGTGGTTGTGTACAGGACATGTTATCAGGGTGTTATTGTGCTGTATATTAGTTTTCTGTTATTTTAGGTAAACTTAAAATTTAGAGCATCATTTGATATTACTTTTTTAAGATTTGCCCATTTTCTACTGGGAAGCAATTATGTTCCTGTATTATAGAAGTAGTCATACTTCTAACCATTATTTTATGTTGGTGTTGTTTTAGACGTGGTTATAATTCATGGACATTTGGTGGTGGTAACTCAGAGAAGGGTAGGTGGTGGTGACTGGATACGACTTACTCTCTCAGCGTTTACTTTACCACTCTTTTTCACACACACACACACACACACAGGGAGTCATCAGATGCAGACGTCGGACATCGGCGCTCCGTACCAAAACAGTGGCAATTACCTAAATTAGTATCTTTGAATGAGTCAAGCTCTGTACCAGGTTAGACTAAATGATTTTTCATTATTAAAAGGTAAAGAAATAATAAGTTTAAATAAGACTGGTTAAAACAACAAAGAACCACGATGCGTTGAGTCAGCTGGGTTTGTTTATACTACGGCAACACGCGGGAAGTGTAAGTACATACTCTTCATTTAGTATTACAAAATGGATACATACTTCAGTAAAACAAATTTGGAAAAGAAAAGGGATAAAAGTAAAAAGCAAAATGAAGATTTCTACCAAGAACTGGTTGAAGTGGAGACTCACAATAGACTGGTTGAACGTGTACACAAACTAGAAATGGCTTTCAAAAATGAAATTGATGAAATAAAGAAGCAAATGCACTTGCAAAAGGAAGAGATAGAAAAACTGGGAAGGGAGGCCAATAAGAAAGACACAACCATCAGTGAACTAACAGTGGAATTGAATACGCTTAGGAAGAAAGTGAGTGAAATGGGAAGTACAGTAGTTAATCACGAGAGTGTTATGGAAGAGTTAAAAAATGACACAGAGACAATTATACAAGCAAGCAGTCTTATGGACCAGAGCAGTGATATTGAGGAGAAGATAACACAGGTGAATGAAGCTGTGCAAAGCTACAAAAATGATGTAGAAACCACGTATGCTGAAATGGTGAAAGTAAAGAAAGACTTAGAATCAAGGGTGGAGGAAAAAAGTATTAAAAAGGAAGTGAAAAGAATAATCCAAAACAATCCAAAGTTAGTCAGAGATTCAGTAGAAATAAATAAATCAATAGTAATCACTGGTATAGAAGAGGAAGAAATTAAAAACAAGATCACTAGAGACAAAAAGGAGATGACAAATGTAATGAGCTTACTGAAAGAAGTATCAGAGGAAATCTGTAGTAAAGACATAGAGGAACACAAAAGGTTAGGGAAATACGAGAAAAGCAAGACAAGACCTCTAAAGGTGACTTTCCAGAGTGTAAACACTGTGGAAGAGATACTAAAAAATGCAAAGAATCTTATGGAAAAAGAGGAGTTCAAAAATGTATGGATAAAAAGATGCCTAACACAAGAGGAACTGGAATTACTGAAAGAGAAAAGGGAGGAAGCAAAAACAAAAAATGAGGGAAGATCAGAAGAGGACAAGAAGAAATTTTTTTACAAAGTAATAGGATTGCAGGTACGAAAGTGGTACACAAACAGGATGGAAGAAAAAGGAGGAAGTTAGTAGAACCATGTCATGACAAGTATATAAACAAGATGATAAAGTTGATGTACTCAAATGTGGATGGAATGGTATCTAAATTACTAGAGATGAATGATTATGTCAGAGAAAATGAACCACAAATAATATGCCTAACTGAGACAAAATTAACACCAAGGATATCCAATGACATACTAAACTTAGAGGAATACAATATATGGAGAAGAGACAGAAATTTAAAAAAAGGAGGAGGAATTATATGTAATATTAACTAAGAAAAATCTAAAAGTCAAGGAAATAAACCTAGATATACCATCACAAGTAGAACTGATTGCAGTAGAGATCGACACATCTGAAGGTAAAGTAATTGTAGCCAATTTGTATATGCCACCCAGATCAAACACATGGGAAAGAGACGAATATGAGGACCTGGCAGAGAGTACAATTCAAAGTATAAGATCCTTGCTACATAAAATGGAAGAGAAATCGGAAAGAATTATACTAACTGGGGACTTCAATACAAATATAAATTGGAATACTCTAGATATAAATAGCCAAGAAAGCTGTTGGGACCAAAAGCTCCTGGATCTCGTACAAGAGTTTTTCTTAACGCAACATGTGAGGGAAACCACTAGAAAAAGAGGACTTGATGTACCTTCAGTGCTAGATCTAATATTTACTAGGCAAGAAAATGACATTGACAGTTTAATATATCACCCTCCACTCGGCAAAAGTGATCATGCAGTACTAAATTATAACTTCAGGATAGCATATGACATAGTAAACAGCAATGACAGTTACAAAAAGAGACTAAACTATAAAAAGGGAAATTATCAAGACCTAAAGAAGTATTTCTTAGAAGTTGATTGGGAAAATGAGCTTAGAGGACAAGATTTAAATGCTGTATATAAAAATTTTTGTGAATTTTATGAAATAGGAGTCCAGAAGTACATCCCACAGCACAAAGAAGCAGATAAGAAAATACAGAAATGGTTCAATACAGAATGTAAATAATCAAAAGAAAGAAGAGATTTGTTGTGGAATAGATACAGAAGACACAATAGTGAAAGGGCGTATAATAATTACAAACAGGCAAGAAACGACTATACAAGAATAAGGAGGGAAGCCCAAAAACAGTTTGAGGAGGATATAATAAATAAAAGTAGTGATCAACCAAAGCTGTTTTACAGCTATATCAGAAGCAAAACCAAAGTAAAAGATATAATACAATCCATTACGGACGAGGGAATCACTTATACACAAGAGAAAGATATCTGTGAAGCACTAAATAAGAATTTCCAATTAGTTTTTACAGAAGAAAAAATTTTGAGAGGGACTATGTGGAACACGCATGTCCACACATACTACCAGATATACAAATAGCAGAAAAAGTAATACAGGAGGAGTTAAGTAGATTAGACAGAGGAAAAGCAAGTGGTCCTGATGAAATTTCATGTTGGGTGTTACGAGAATGTGCAAAGGAGTTAAGTAAACCATTATTTTTAATTTTCAAGAAATCCTTGAGTCAAGGGAAACTACCTGATATTTGGAAAAAAGCAAATATAGTCCCCTTATTCAAGAAAGGAAATAGACAAAATCCTCTCAACTACCGACCAATATCACTGACCAGTGTTGTAAGCAAGGTCTTAGAAAAACTTATAAGAAAAGCTTGGGTAAATCATCTAGAAGAACACAGTATGATAACAGAAAGACAGTTTGGTTTCAGAAAAGGAAAATCATGTGTTACTAATCTGTTGAGCTACTATGACAGAGTAACAAACACAATACAGGAAAGGGAAGGATGGGTGGACAGTATCTATTTAGATTTCAAGAAAGCTTTTGACACAGTACCACACCAAAGACTTTTATGGAAGCTGTACCATCAAGGAGGGATTCGAGGCAAACTGTTTTGTTGGATGCAAGACTTTCTCATAAAAAGAGAAATGAGGACAGTACTAAGAGGAAACTACTCATCATGGAAAGAAGTGACTAGTGGAGTACCACAGGGTTCGGTGCTGGCACCAATCATGTTTTTAGTGTACATAAATGATATAAACAGTAACACTGGAAATGAGAGCTATCTGAATATGTTTGCAGATGATGCAAAAATACAAAGGAGAATTACTAGCACAGACTCTTGTAGGGAGCTACAAGAAGAATTAAATAAACTTCATGAATGGAGTAGTACATGGCAAATGGAATTCAATGTGGACAAGTGTCATGTAATCAAGTTTGGTAAAAGTGGAAAAAGACCTGATTGGGATTATAAGTTAGGAAATAAAACCCTATACACATCAGAAAGAGAGAAAGACCTAGGTGTGATTATCAATAACAGACTATCTCCGGCTGACCACATCAGCGAGAAGGTACGGAACATGTATACACTGCTTGCAAATATGAGAATAGCATTCACATACATAAATGAAGACATGCTAAGAAGGATAATAACATCATTCATTAGACCAACCCTGGAATATGCATCAATAGTCTGGAGTCCTCATCTCAAAAAGCATATAGACAAGATTGAAAAAGTTCAAAGGGCCGCTACAAGATGGATACCAAGCTTAAGGGACCTAAGCTACGAAGAAAGACTAAATAAACTGAATCTACCAACACTACAGGAGAGAAGGAAAAGAGGTGACATGATAATGCTATATAAATGCATATCAGGAAAGGAGAAAATAGACATAAATGATTACTTAACATATGGAGAAGCATCAGCAAGAGGACACTGCAAAAAACTGCATAAGAAGAGAGATGATAAAGACGTAAGGAAATTCAGTTTCCCAAACAGAGCAATTGATCAATGGAATGCACTACCGAATGAAATAGTGTGTGCCAAAACAATTCACAAATTTAAGGATATGTACGATAAATATGGTCTAAGACACGGGACAGTACGAGCTTGACTCATTCCTGTAAAGATACAATTAGGTAAGAACAATTAGGTAAGAACACCCACACACACACACACACACACACACACACACACACACACGGGGTGTATATCCTTTCATGAGTGACATCCAAGGTTTTGAAATCTAGCTGCATACTTCATCCCAATCTCTCCTGTTGTGTGGGTGTGTTGCAGACGGACAGACAAACAGATATACAGACAAACGACGGGCTTTCTGAATCCACCCTCACAGTACTGTGGTGTGGGGCGGGGGTAAATGGTCTGCCAAAATGTGTTCACAAAGTTCTTAATAAGTGATGGTGCAGATACCGGAGAATAAACAGTCATTGTAGTCAAGGGTTTGGCAGTGAGTTATTCATACATCTAAGTGATCAAATAAATTACAGAGCGAGATGGATTTTTTGTGTTACCGTCCTCAATGGCTAACAGGAAAATTATGTTGCTGACACAATTTTGTAGATTTTTGTCGTACTTTTCCGATTTTTATTACCGGCTAAGCCATACTTGTTGATAGTCATTAATTGAATACCCATGTAATACACTCACTGCCTCACAGTATTCCATCCATATAATAAATTGATGGTTTAAAATATAGCGGCTCCGGCTTTTATTATTCATGTGCCGCTCCTACCCCATTACCGATTGTGTGCTGGCCTGTGTGTGCAAATTAGGATCAATCTATTCATCATTCTACCTTTGTGTGTGTGTGTGTGAATTTATGTATACTGTACATTTGAAGATTGTATTTCAGGTATTTTGGGTTTCTTTACAACTACTAAATCATTAGAGGTTTACCTGTACGCAGACTGAATTATGTAAGATGGCAACAAAATGGCGGATGTATAATTATATACCGGAATGACGAAACTCACTCCCTAACCCGGAATCCAGCACCTGAACCACACCAACTAGAGTCAGTACACCCTGACACTCTCCACCTCCACCCCCCCCCCACCCATCCACTCCCCTCGCCCTCACACACTCTTTCACCCTTACGTTCGACCTTCATCTTCATCTTAACCCTTACTCTTTCCCTCACCCTAACCTTAGCCTTCACCCACACCCACACCCTCACCCACACCGTCACCCTCACACTAACCCTCACCCTCATCGTCACCCTCACCCACGTTACATCCTCATTCTTTCAGCCTTCCACCCTCACTGTATCTCCATCCTCTCCCCCTCACCCTTGCCTGCCTCTCCCCCTCACCTTTCCCCTCCTCTTCCGCTGCCCCTACCCCACAACACACACACACACACACACACACACACACACACACACACACACACACACACACACACACACACATGTGGGATTATTCGAATTGTAAAACATGATTCGACCATTCATGGAATAAAAATGCCATTCATGAAATACAAATACCATTCATAAAATAGAAATGAGTAAAAAAATACTGAAGCATGCGGAAGAGGTAATGCTGGTGAGATTATTGTGGTTGGGTATTGGTGATGGTAGTTCACCTTTCCAAAAAATTATATATATTTTTTTTTTGAGGCAGAGGCCACGTATTACTTTCTTTAAATCAAAGGTCAGGTTCCAGCCGCAGTGTTATATTCGCTCTTTCGTTTATTTATTTATTTATATTTCTTACTGCTGATAAGTTAGTGATTTTTGCATAGTTACATGTTGCCATGCACTATATAATGTTCTGTCCACATGAATCTGGGTAAAATGGAAGATACCCTTCAAGCTTAAATCAGTACCATAATTGTAAACTCTCATTCTCAAATAACAAAGGAGGCATTCAGAAACAAAAGACATTACATTCCACCGTTTGCTAAAGAATCAAAGTTTTGTAAGAATCCGGTGACCATAACTCTTGATCCGACCATAAGGATTTCATATGTTTGTTGCATGTAGAAGCTAGAATGTACTCTGTGCTTATTTTTTATCTTTACCTCTGTACTAAAAAATTCAAAGTCCATAAGTTGTCGTTTTGTCTAGGTAACTGACATGTCATAAAGACTTTGTAGTTACTTGTAGAGAAGTATATTTTAGACTTGTGGTCGAGCGGCTTTTATATCTTGTAGTAGTTTCCCCACCAGATGTCATGTAGTGACGGGAGAGGTAAAGAATAGTATGGGACTATTTTTATTTGTCTTGGAAATATTAAACAGGTATAATAGTATAAGTCCTGGGTAGCTACCTCCCTGTCTCGCTATCTCTCTCTCTCTCTGTTCTAAAGCTAATCTCCGTCTCGACCTCTCTATAGGGTCGCTTGTCTCCTTCTAACTCTCTTTCCTCACATCTCGTGTAGTAGGGTGTGTGTGTCACGTATCTTCCTCATGGCAACAGAACTTTCTCACGAGAGGACTGCTGACAGCTAACTGAATCATCTCCTTACTGGCCGCTGTCGTCAGCTTTCCCCCGTGTAAGCGTTTAGCGCTGCTCGCTTCTCGCAAACACAACACCTTCTCATCATTTGACTTCCTGCTTCTATCTGTCTCTCTATCTATCTATTTATCTATCTATCTAGTATGATTTGCAATTATAATATGGAGACCTACCACATTGCTCTGCCGCGCAAAAATGGCGTACCATCGACATTTAATAGTTATAATATATTAATACATACTACATACACATTATAATGAACTTATAAGCTAATTAAGTGAAATACATAATATTGTAAAGTAACATAATTGTATGAATATTGTATACATATATTATTCATAGTAAATAGTGATTATTCAGTAATATTACATTTAAACAAGTTGTATACATATTTGAATAAATGCAATGGTTGTTGTATAACACTTGTAAGACGTGCATGTACAACAGACGTACGCATATAATTGTGCAATGGTAATACTGCTAGGTTATACATTACATATTTGAGTTATCACTTTAGTAATGTCTAATATTTCACCTAACTTGTATGATGATACTGGTAATATAGAATTGTGCTATAATTGTATGACTTATAATATTGTACTAACATTGTGGTACTACATAATTGTAATATTTTATGAATTGTTACCAAATATTGTGTTAATGCATAATTGTGTTGGCCTTATAATTATAGTTACATAAAAGTTACATCTTGTTAATGCAACTGTTTTGTCGTTACATAATTGTTACATATCGTTTGTAGGTACATAATTGTTGTTAAAGTTACATAAAAGTTACATCTTGTTAATGCAACTGTTACATAATTGGCAAAGTGTAACATAATGCAATCGTTTGTCGTTACATAATTGTTACATATCGTTTGTAGGTACATAATTGTAGTTAAAGTTACATAAAAGTTACATCTTGTTAATGCAACTGTTACATAATTGGCAAAGTGTAACATAATGCAATCGTTTGTCGTTACATAATTATAATATGGAGTAACAATTGTAATAACTGCAGTCCTAACATATGCTGCGGTCGATGATAGTGATGATGTGTCGTGCCACTTGTATGTGGAGACAACAATTTGCTTTTTTGTTTGTAGATTATGTGGTATTTTTGGCTTATGTAGTAACACTTACACTTATTTTCATTTGTTTGTTATGTGATCTTACTCTATTTCTCTTTTTTCTGTTTTACTTTTCTTTCTTTCTTTCTTTTTTTTTTTTGTATGTATTGATTTTCCATAGTTTGTTTCTCTTTGCTTGTGTACGCTTGTTTCCATGTTGTTCATGGTTACATAATTACTGGCTAATTTTCTTGGGATACTTTTTCAAAGTTTAGTTTATATTGCACAGATACTATAAAATGATATTATATAGTCCCATATTTTGTTATTTTATATAAAAAAAAATATATATACATATATACAGTATTAACTATACACACTGACTTGTTCACCTGTACCTTTCGTGAGTAATATGTGTGTCAGCACTGTGTGGAAATCATTGTCTTCACGATTGTGTTGAAGATGTTCACTCTTGCTAACGGCATTGGTGTTGGCCATTTTTTTTTTTTTTTTTCTAGTTTACCTTGTAACTTAATTTGTATGTTTCCACTAGGTAGCTTTAATTAATAAATGTTTAATACAGTTCTTTTAATCGCTCACTGAGTAACTGTGATGGTGTATTTTCTTTATCGCTTGTAGATATAATAATGTATAGTTGTATGTATGAAACACGTATTTTATGTAGGTATAAATGGTAACACTCGTTGGTAGTAAATAAATGTTATAATAAATGAATGAATATATACAGTGTAGAATATTTATCGTTGGTGATTATTTAGTGTTTGAGTTATGCAGATAACTGAAGTAAGTATGTGTATTTAAACTGTAACTATACAGCACGTTTTATATGTTTGTGCAGAAGCTTATTGTCTATCACTGTGTATTGTATAAATGAAGTAACTATGTAACTCACTAATTTTTACCGTGGTGAGAATGGTGTGAGTGGTGGTGCACGTGGTGATAGCGTTGTCCTTCGCGGGTTGATTGGTGTGTTGTCGTCTCAGCACATGGTGACGTCGGCTTCCCACACTGGTAGCTGTGGTGAGTGAATGAGTAGCGATGAGTAACTTGAGTGAAGACGGGTGAGTAAGATGAGTTGTAAATATGGACTTGGTGTTTGCTTCGTGCATTGACCTCTTCACACCTGCGTAAGCGGTGGGGGTTGGGTGGATGTAGCAGAGAGAGGAGGGTGAGGTCTGGTGGTTATGAGTTGTGAGTCGTCTCTCACTCTTCGTTTGTTTGTTTGTTTGTTTGTTTGTTTTCTTTCGTTCTTGATGTATTCTTGGTCCTTTTTTCTTGTGATTTACTCGTTGTGGGATGAAGACTGCCGCTTCTTGTAGGTGCGTGTAGAAGATTATACAGACGACGCAGAGTTGTTAATTGTAGTTGATTGTAGATGGCTGTAGTTGATTGTAGATGGCTGTAGACTTTGTAGAACTGAAGCTAACCTTGTAGTCTCGGTTGCTTTTGTAGAAATTTGCTTTTAATTCGGAGACGATGTCCGCAGATTTGCTGGTTTGTCGTTAAGCTACTTGCAAGGCGTCGAGTGATCTCTTGACCTCTGCATCAGCGTAATGATCTGGGAGACGGAGGGGGCAGGAGCTGATATTGTTGGTTGTTGTCAATCTTGATATTTTGTAGGAATTTAATGTTGATTCGTAGACGAGGTTCGTATACGTTCGCTGCTACCAAATGTCATAAAGACTTTGTATCATAAAGCAGCGACTTTGTATTTGCTTGTAGAGGCGTATATTTTAGACTTGTGGTCGAGCGGCTTTTATATCTTGTAGTAGTTTCCCCACCAGATGTCATGTAGTGACGGGAGAGGTAAAGAATAGTATGGGACTATTTTTATTTGTCTTGGAAATATTAAACAGGTATAATAGTATAAGTCCTGGGTAGCTACCTCCCTGTCTCGCTATCTCTCTCTCTCTCTCTGTTCTAAAGCTAATCTCCGTCTCGACCTCTCTATAGGGTCGCTTGTCTCCTTCTAACTCTCTTTCCTCACATCTCGTGTAGTAGGGTGTGTGTGTCACGTATCTTCCTCATGGCAACAGAACTTTCTCACGAGAGGACTGCTGACAGCTAACTGAATCATCTCCTTACTGGCCGCTGTCGTCAGCTTTCCCCCGTGTAAGCGTTTAGCGCTGCTCGCTTCTCGCAAACACAACACCTTCTCATCATTTGACTTCCTGCTTCTATCTGTCTCTCTATCTATCTATTTATCTATCTATCTAGTATGATTTGCAATTATAATATGGAGACCTACCACAGACACTCTAATAACCAGTTGATTTTCTTTTATTGACAAGCAGTGTTGCGTTCATAATACAGATAGCCTACATATTAAAGTCAAGGAATAACACAAAATACTAAATTAGACTAACGCATGAACGTAATAAATTGGTAATAAGAAAACAGGTAAATAATGATGGTATAAAAATTTTCACATTACATTACTGTCACTCAACAATCCATACTGCAACAACAGTAGAAATGCTCTGGGACTGCGGCGAGGCTCTTGTTTCAAACAGTTTGCTGTAAAAAGTAACTAGCTATGTCTAATAACCTTATATGGAACCACTTTTATGTCTGAATGGGCTTAAATAAAGAATTTTACTACAGTTGTCGGTAGATGGCGCCACCTTAGGTGTCAGCTGATGGCAGATTTGGATTCTCCAGGTCAAATTACCTCATACGGTACCACTTTTATGTCGCCAAAGGCCTCCTTTTAACAAATCCTCCTGAAGCAGAGGATAAAACAGAAGATGAAGAGCGGTGGTCACTCACTGACGTGCTGGCTATCGCCGCAGGTACTGAACTGTAGAATGGACCTAAAGGCATTTGCATAAAGTACATTCAGTAAGTACCCATGAAAGAGTGTCACGTGTGAACAAGGCGAAAAAAAAAAAGGGGGGGGTTGAGGACGTTTGGCGGAGTGTAGGCTATGTGATGGTTTTGATCGCCTCACATGGTATAACCAGGAGTAAGAAAACATAAGTGATTAAAAAAAATAGACGAGTTAGTACAGTGGCCAGTGAAATAGGTCATACACTCATTCACAAAACATTTAACATCCTCCTTACCATGGCCTAATAATTTTCTCACTGTCTCTAAAATATTTTATATAGAATAGAAGAGACTTGTGGAGCTGAAAGTGTTGAATATAGTTTTTGTTAAGCCCTTCAACACAAAACATCATTCCGAAGCAGAATACAATCTTGTAAAAGTAGAATAATTAACAGAAGTGAGATTTGTATAAATGAATAGGTAAAGTCTTTAGAATTACCTGACTCCATCACACAACCACTTGTCTTTAACATGTTCAGCTCGACAACATAATTTTCATTGTATTCCTGCTGCCTCCATAAGGTTTTACTCAACTTGTCAGAGACTTTTTGAATTGGAGCCGTTAATGATTGCCTCATTAACCCTCTCTGTATTAGAGGTCATTACTAAAGTGAAAAATAATCTACAAGTAGCAAAGATAAACTAAATTTCGTCATGATAATTCATTCAGATCTTAATGATTTTCATCGTGGCAGCGAGCGCCTTCAGAGGAAAAATACTTAAGGCTTGTGACAGTAAGACTCCTTGACGTTGGCGTGGGAAGCTTTGTAGCACTTTTTCATTAGGTATGTATTGGGTTTTATTAGTGGATGCAGTGTTGCCTACTTTCTTCACCTTTATCATTCTTTTTCTTCTGTCTGTCTTCCTTTCTTCCTGTTTCTCCCTTCATTTCTGTCACATTTACAACTCTTCTTTCCACTTCAAGTGACTCTACACTGAGTGATTAGCTTAATGGTTTCCTGGGTATAACTCAGGAAACCATTTACAACGCTGGGTGGTAACCATATAGCTACTGAACGGGATGAAGTGGAACCTACTATGGTGGTTCTGTTAACTGGATGGAGAGAAGCAAATACGGCGTCCATCCGCATCTCGCTGTGGCGAGGTCCTATCTGCTGCAAGGGAACAACGGTTCACTGCACAGGACGGTTCCGCGGAACAGTTGCTCACATGCAGTGGGTGGCCTTGCTTGGCCAGACAGACTGGGAATACTCAACAGTAATACCTTAATATTCTCTTATATCTTTTGAATCATAATTTCGACATAGTGTGCATCGATAACATATAAGAGGATATTAAGATGTAATGTGCAAATGAAGTAGTTGACTCAGAGGTGTTACAAAACCACCTCAGCCAATGACAACACAGCCTGATGTTACTCTGCTTTGATGTTGACGCAGAGGTGTTACAAAACCACCTCAGCCAGTGACAACACAGCCTGATGTTATTCTGCTTTGATGTTGGCGCAGAGGTGTTACAAAACCACCTCAGCCAGTGACAACACTGCCTGATGTTATTCTGCTTTGATGTTGGCGCAGAGGTGTTACAAAACCACCTCAGCCAGTGACAACACAGCCTGATGTTACGCTGCTTTGATGTTGACGCAGAGGTGTTACAAAACCACCTAAGCCAGTGACAACACAGCCTGATGTTACGCTGCTTTGATGTTGACGCAGAGGTGTTACAAAACCACCTCAGCTTGATGTTAGTCTTCTTTGATAGGGTATTTTTACTGCGCTTTCATGTTGTCCCGTTGATCCGTTTTCTTCTACGGAGGCAAGTATTTATTTCCAGTTAATTTCATGCAGATCAGATAACAACAGTTCAGATATTTTTGGAAGTAAATGCATAAATATTTACAGCATAAAGTACCTCCTTTAGTCTTGACAAAGCACCAGTAGTTGTACATTTCTTTCCAAGCGCCAAAGTTTTAAGAAATGGAAAACAATTTATCAGCTAGTTTGAAAACATACAAAACTGAGAGTACATTAATGTTGAGAAAGAATATTGCGTTTTATTACAAACAGCAGAAATAAAGCTGGAAATAAGCACCCTACAGACACAACTGAGGCAATAACCGACGAGGTAACATGTAAACAAGATAGGATACAAAAACCCACACTGGCAGACGAAAAAAGATGTATTCCAAACAGTTTCGGCGACAGCTGTCGCCCTCTTCAGTGGATCTACAGACCAAGAGTGGTGCTGAGAAGTTGCTTATATGCAGGGTGAGGACACGTTTTCCCAACCACACCTGATGTGACCTCACCTGACTCTCCCTCTACTCTGTCCACGACCTGAGTGAGGAATTACAAGGGGCGGCAAGGACCTTGCCACTAATCCTCTCATCACTGGATCTAATTTATACATTCCTTCACTATGATTAAAATTATTATATCTCTCTATACATACAGCTTCCACAATCCTACGTTTCTTATAGTTATTACATTTGTACAATATTTGGCTAGAATTCCAGTCGATTCTGTGGTCGTTTTCCGAAGAGTGAACGTACACTGCGTTATTTATGTTGCCTGTCTTACATGCATACTTGTGTTCCTTAATGCGAGTGTCCAAATCCCTTCCCGTTTCACCAATATAAACCAAATCACAGTCTCTACATGGAATTTTGTATACCTCTGCAGTTTTGTTACTAATTGGTATATTCTTTACCAGCTTTGATCTTAAGGTGGAAGTCTATCTAAATGCAATGTTTACATCCAAATCGTGACTCACAGTCTTCACCAAGCTAAGATTTGACACATGCGGAACCGTGATGTATGGCTTATTTTGCTGACTTTGTGATGTTGGTCTAGGTACAAAAAAGGCTTTTCTGGCTTTAAAATACGCTTGCCTTATAAACCAACTGGGATAGTTTAGATCTAAAAATATTTTCCATATCTTGTCGTTTTCCGTATCCAGATGTTGGGGACTTCTAATTCTGAGTGCTCTAAGGAACATAGAAGAAATAACTGACATTTTAGTGGAACTGTGGTGATACGAATAATAATGTATGTACAAATTGCACTGGGTTGGTTTCCTGTATACAGAAAAGCTAAGTGTCCCAAGGTCATCCCCGTGCACAAATACATCTAAAAATGGAAGGGAACCATTATTTTCCCATTCAACTTTAAATTTAATTGAGGGAACCAGTGCATTTAATTTTGTAAGAAACTCGTCAAAGTTAGCGTATACGTCTGGCCAAAATGAAAACACAACATCAACATACCTATACCAAATTAAATTTTGAGGAAATATGGTGGTAAGAAGGTTGGATTCAAAATATTCCATGTACAGGTTACTAAGAATTGGAGAGAGGGGCGAGCCCATACCCATACCAAACTTTTGCACGAAAAAATGATCACCAAAAGAAAATGCATTACACTGCACACACAGGCTAATAAATTGGAGAAAGACATCATGTGGCATGCCGAGATCAATGTTACAATTAGGTAATTTTTCCTTCAAGAAACTAATTACATCTTCAATAGGGACTTTAGTAAAAAGCGAATCTACATCGAAACTGACCAACCTGCCACTGGAGAAACTGAGAGACTTAATCTTATCAATAAAATCAGTAGAGTTTTGGACATGGGATTTAGAGAATGTGCCAGCCAGTGGTGCTAATTTGTTCGCTAGAAATTTTGAAAGTTTGTAAGTGAATGAGCCACACTGTGAGATGACAGGACGAAGGGGAATCTGTGGTTTATGGGTCTTTGGTAACCCATAAATGTAAGGTAATTTTGGATTAATTTGAATGAACTTCTTGCATCAATGTTTGGCACATCCTTTAAAAGGCTTTTGACTTTCTTATTAAAGTCTGTGGATAACCTCTTGAGAGTGGATGACACAAGTTTTTCGTAAGTAGTGGCATCACTTAACAGGTGGTTCATCTTTTCCACATAATCAGGTTTGTCTAAACTGACCACACAATTACTTTTGTCCACTTTTGTAATAAGAATAGAAATTGAATCCAATGACTCCATACCACGACGTTTTCGTTTGGCCCTTGAAAGTCTCAAGAAATATGATGTGTGTGTACTCCATTACAGCAACCCCTCCATGCGTGTAATCTTCCTTTTTACCCTCCCTCCCCTTTCTTCTTCACCCATTCCCCTTTCCTTTTCCGTCCCATCCAACACTTTTCCTGTCCACAACCTCCTCCTTCCCCCAGTTTGTCCTATGCACCTCTCCTGCTCTTCTTTCCATCCCTTTCCTATTCCATTCTCTTCTCCTCCCAATCCTCTCTCAAGTACCCTCTTCCCATATTTTCCATTTTCTCTCCTTTTCCCTTTTCTCCCCTCGTTCCCCAGGCTCCCAGGTGGTAAAGAATCCCCTCGCTCGGTGTCATAGTGGCGTCGGTGCTGATGAACTTCAAGGAAAACATTCATTACTGGATATTGCTGCGTAACTGCATTGGTTGTGTGTGAAGCGTGATGAATTTGAAATTAAACTACGCCTGTAATTACGGCCTGCCACTGCCTATTACCTGCCCCGTAATTTGTGTTGAAGGCAGTCACAAAAATTGCAATTTGAATGGTTCCTAGCTTCATTTTACCAGACAGGACGTAGATCTGATGTTGCTGGCTGTTAGGATTTTGTACTTTTCCTATTCCCCCTCTTTCAACCCTTCCCCATCCGTCACCTGTCATTCGTTCACCCTCCTTCCTCTTTCCCCATCTCCCCTTTCGTCTCCTTTTCCTCCTTTCCCCCCTCCATCACCTTTTCCTTACTCTGTTTCCTCTTTCCCTCCTACTGATCCACAGTCTTTCCTCCTCCTCACCCCCTCTATCACTTTCTCTTCCTATCCTCTTCCATCACTTTTTCCTTACTCCCTCTATATCACCTCTTCCTCATCTTCCACTCCATCACTTTTTCTTCCCCTGCCCTCCATCATAGTTTCCTTACTTCCCCACCATCTCCTCTTCCTCCCCTTCCTCTCCAGCACCTCTCCCCTCCTTCTCCACCACTGCTTCCTCCCCTCTCACCCTGCTTGACCCTTGCCTTCAATCCCTTGTTAACTCAGCCGTACAATTGGGAACCTGGATATAAAATGACTGTTGCAAGGCATCCAGGGAAAGACTTAAACTCAGCAAACTTCATCATCATTAATTATCCTCTGCAAGCATTGAGCAGTAATCTAGCCCTTCTTCCTTTTCCACCCTCACCCAACGCCACACTGATGTATGTAAGAGGTCAGTAGTTGCTGAATATAAAAACCTGTCTGTCTTACCAAATTAACAGTGATAATCAAAAGGATTGGAAGTGTTTGGATGTCACTTCGTTAATCTGGAACGCAGGGAGTACTGACCGCGCTGTGTATGACCCGCACTGACAATAGCCAGAGGGAGGTATCGTCTTGCTCAGCGTGTTTCTCTCTCTCTCTCTCTCTCTCTCTCTCTCTCTCTCTCTCTTTCTTTGTGCGAACAAAATAAACAATTTTCATCTGAGCTGGACTAACATAGTGGAAGGGTTGACGGTCTTCTTAGAGTTGAAGTTTTGTTTCTTGAGAACAGTAGGTCACATATCAAGGTCAGCTTAAGCAGTTCAGATTCCATTTTAATCAAACTTGGTGGAAGAGTTGAGAGAAAAGGAAGGTTGAAGTAACTAAGAACAATCAGTCATAGGGTCAAGGTCATAGGGCAGTGTCACAGGGTTGCTTACTTTTAATTCGATGTGAACTAGACATGATAGAAGGGTTGAGGGTCAGGCAAGGATTAAATATTTATATTGTGAAAATAATTGGTCGCAGTGACCAAACTGTAGGACGCGGGTGTTGCACTTTAAGTATTCTGTGTTGTTGTTGTTATTATTATTATTATTATTATTATTATTATTATTATTATTATTATTACTGATCATGATCATGGTGATGGTGGTGGTGGTGATGGTGGTGGTTGTGGTGGGTAAATAGGTTGGTACAGTGCTGGTTCCATGCTAAGTTGATAAAGCTGGCGTGTGCAGGCAGTCTGCGGTCAGGCCCTGAATTTGTTGGTATATTATATATAGTCAGCCACCAAACCCAGATATTTACTGCCTTAATGTCTGCAGGAATTTGCCATTATTTTGTAAGTCAAATCCCATTCCATCCTTATCTGAATATTTATGTTTAAGCGAATGAAGGTGATGCATGTTGGTGCATATTTCTTAATTGTATTGTAAAGTTATGGCGCTGAAATACCAGGCCAGGCGTATGCTTCAGTAATATTTATTAAGATCGTAACCAACTGTTTGTAAAATTGTTTTTCCATTGCAGATGGTGTGCTGTAGATTTTTTTTTTTTTTCATTTCATGGTGCAGTTCAGTTTACCACTATATATTTTGAGGGAGAGATAAATCTTGTGTATTAGTACTAATAGCTTGTATCATAGGTTTTGCATCCCACGGATAACAGATGGATAGTAAGGTTTCATTGGCATGCCACGGCCGGCTCTGCTGCCATATCCGCTGTCAAGCATTACAGCTTGTGAACACTGTCTCTCAGTGACTGGCCATCATGGGCTGTGTTTTGTTAAAGGGATTATAGGTTCACGATAAAGGCAAAGCCGCCTTCTTTGCACAGCGTACCAAGATTGTTGATGCCATTGGACCACCTTTGCTTGTGTAGCTTCATACGAATCAGGTCTGTGGTAAAGGTGTGAAACTTTTTTTTCTTCTTTGAGAAAATGAGTTAATTACCTGTTCCTAGTCCAACCGTGATCAAAGCTGACCAGAATGGTGGTGTCATAACCTCTTCAGCCTTAGGGCGCCATTTTTATCAGTTATACCATCCTCAGTGATTTTGCATAGCTTAGGGTAGACTTTCTGAGACCCTTGTATGCTCATTATAGTCTCTAGTAGCATTAGAAATAAACTGTATTAGTATGTTATGTTGATGGAAATATTGAGTCCACGGTACGTAAATTGGTGGTGTGGGGGAGGAGGGGACAGTGATTGCTCTGATTTGGTTCACCTGTACCAATATTCTTTCGGAAATATGATGGACGGGACACTGATGAAATAGTGTCGGGATGGGGTAGTGGTTTATGGTGGTGGTGTGGGGTAAGAGTGGGCGTATGAGTGGCGATAGTGGAGGTGTGGTGTGGTGGGGGTGATAGTGGTGGTGATGGTGTGGTGATGGTGATAGTGGTGGTGTTTTGGTGCTGGTGATAGTGGTGGTGGTGTGATAGTGGTGGTGGTGTGGTGCTGGTGATAGTGGTGGTGGTTTGTTGCTGGTAAGAGTGGTGGTGGTGCGATGCTTGTGATAGTGGTGGTGGTGTGGTGCTGGTGTGGTGATGGTGATGGAGGTGGTGGTGTGGTGATGGTGATGGAGGTGGTGGTGGTGGTGTGGAGTAGAGGTGGTAGTGGTGGTCGTGATGGTGGTAGAATAATAAGTGTTGGGTAATGGTAGTAGTAGGTTAGTGATATGAAGGTGGAGTAGGGAGGCTGGGTTCATGTGGGTGGCGTGGAAATAAAGCAGTCTTTAGGAGCTGTGAGTCTGGTGAGGAAGGTGTGATTTATATGCCTAATAATGGACAAAACTACCTCGTCTGTAGTAGTCCTACACCCTAAAACGCTAACTTGCGCTATTACGTGTTTAGTCACCGCTCACACACATGACTACACACGCCTTGACCTGTATGCAACTATGCTTACACATACACATGGGGCGCAGACGTTCATACGGACGAGAAAAGCTTGATATTCTGACTCCTGCTTGGAAAATATATTTTTCAATATGGTGCTTATTCCATCTACTCTGTACTTGCCCGCTGGGGAGAAGAACCGCAAAATCAAAGACTGAAGAAATAATTGTTTCCAATGGGAGGAGAAGAAAGCCGAATACAGTGTTTGCTGTACTCGAGATGCCCGAGTACACCCGTTACAAAGACTTCTATTGAAAGGCAAGAGAGAAAAATTTGTATTTGCTGGAAGGAACAAATCCAGAGTTTATCAATACATCCCTGGGCTGGGTCTAGTGTGTTTCCACGAGAAGCAGAAATAAAGACCCTGTATTTTTTCAGTGATGCTTGCGTGAAATAGTGTGGGTAAATGTTTATTTTCTTGCCACTCGCACAAAAGTGTTTTTCCTCATCAGTTGCTCCTGTGCACGTGCACACACAGGCTGGAAATAACAGGTGCTTATTTGCCGGTTTGGTGTTTTATAGTGAGTTCTTTGGACCTGATTTATTCCGAGGAGAGAGAGAGAGAGAGAGATCGCATTCATGCGAGAGCTCAAAAGCGGCAGCAGCAGTGGATGAGCAGTCTGTTAAGCATTTTTTCGAGGCAAGTTTGTGTGGAAGTGGTTCTTTGTGTTTTGTGTTGATATGTGAGGCAAATTACTTTCTTGTTTCTCTCTCTCTCTCTCTCAGGTTTTTCATTCCTGCAAGGTATTACTTCCTCTCTTGTTTCCTGTATGGCAAATGCCGGAGGGTCTGGAGGGTGGGGGAGAGAGCCTTCTGCTGTGCTATCCTTTTCTCCTGCTCCTATGCACTATATTAGGATTAAGGCCGGACCACCTCGTAGGGACCGTAAGGTCTGTGTGGTCTGTGTATCTATGTAACTATGTAACTCTCTCTCTCTCTCTCTCAAGATCAAATGTAAGGGGTACCAGCGAGACCTCTGAGAAATCCAGTCTATTTTTGTTTCTGTAGTAGGTATTCATGGATGAGATGAGGCAGTGTTATTGGTAATTATCGCCCGCCTTTAGCAAGGCGAGACAGTATAGTTTTGTGTGTGTGTGTGTGTGTGTGTTTGTGTGTGTGTGTGTGTGTGTGTGTGTGTGTGTGTGTGTGTGTGTGTGTGTGTGTGTGTGTGTGTGTGTGTGTGTGTTTTCCCCAAATATGTCGAAGGGCTGTGAACGGATTTTCACCAAACCTTCAGGAAATAGCAACTATGTGGATGTGCAGAAGCCTATCACTTTTGGTGAGGATTTAATCAAAGGCAACCGAATGCCAGCCACCAGATAGTTTTAAATTATGGATTGGCTTTTTGTGCAACGCTGTGACTGAATTCAGTAGAGTTTTGCGAATTTTTATCGTCCGCCTTTAGCAAGACGAGGCGGTTTAATTCTTGTGTGTGTGTGTGTGTGTGTGTGTGTTGCCAGATCTCGTCTTCAAATTTGGTTTGTAGGTAGCTTGTAACTTAACCAACAACATGTTTTGGGGGGTGACTGGCATTTGGCCCCCGAATGCTTTTGTAAACACAAACATCGTAGGTCTCATACCTCCGATATATCACCAATGGAATTCCTGCCTTACCCTCACTTAGTTTATTCATCTTTGTTAGTGGAAGCTGTTGTTTGTCCTGATACTCTTACCACCTTCAAAAGGCCTTCCTGTTAATAAAATATTAAAAGATGTATTTAAGGGAGTTAATGAAGAGCCTGAGAGCTACTGACTGTGAGTGGTTCTCATTCACTTAATGTAATCACTGTTTAATTCAGCAAAGAACAAAGTATACTGCTGCATACCTGAAAATTTAAGGACATTTTGAATATACTTTCAGTGTTCCTACTTCAATCCCAGGAAGGTTAAATATATGTTTTTCTGTAATTATTTCCTTGTACTTTATTATGTCTTCATAATATTAGAACCATGACGACTTTTCAGGTGTACCCTTCCTACAACCAGACGAAGTTATTCAGCTTAGGGAACACCTTTCACAGTAAAGTAACTAGACAACTATCTTCACTAACTCCATTCACCATGGACTGTCTCGTTGAACTGAATAAAATAATATAGCATTATGTAGATGTATGTCATGGTGTACGGAATAATAATATGGTATTGGTGACATTCCTTCTCAACTACTGTCCCAGCCGTATCTGGTGTTCACAGTACCACAGTAACTGGGCAGTCTTTGCTTGTGCAAGTTTATGACAACAAGAAGACGATGATAAAGACGCATGACAGCAACTATCAAGGTCCTAAAGTCTTGCTTTACCCCCACCTCCATCCCCGTCCCACTACACAACTTGTGCACACAACCTAAGGAACAAGGTCATATTTGGGTTTGCAACATTACACTCAAGGTTGGCCTTGGTAAAGTTCAAACATATTGATTTTCAAGAAGCAAAGTCCTTGTCCCATTTGTACCTACCCTTTCATATGTCATATTTTATTGAAGCGTTGGATACTTTTTTATAATAATGGACTACGTTTGTGCCAACGCGCGCACGCGCGTGCATTACGTGCGTGCCCACGCACAGCAGCATGAGTGAGCCTGGGAGAGCCATTCGCCAGGTACTTTTTAGAGAGAAGTTTGTGGAAGTGGTTCCCTGTGTTGATATGTGAGACAAACTCCATCTTAGCTCGCGGTACCTACCGTCTCTCTCTCTCTCTCTCTCTCTCTCTCTCTCTCTCTCTCTCTCTCTCTCTCTCACACACACACACACACACACACACACACACACAGTAGGTTTATGGTAATGGCCCAGCTTAATGTTAAATGGTATGGGACAGTGGGCGAAATGGGTTAAAACGTCATTCAGATGAAAGAATTGATATTATGGTGTTACCTGGAGAACTTTATAGGATACAGTAATTCCGGAGTAGATAAAGTGTCCTTGTAGGTCAGCATGAAATATATTCAGAGGTAAAATCCCCCTTGAGTTGCTGATGGATATTTGACAAAGTTAGCTTAAGGTAGGTTGAATTAGTTAAGATGGTAATAGTGAAAGAATCAGTGTAGGTTAAGTACGTTTTGTTAATTTAGGTTAGGTTACTTTAGGTTACATCATATTAGGTTAGGTTAGGTTAGGTTAGGTAAAAGTAGGAAAGAGATAAGGCTATGACAGATAAAATTATGTTAGGTTAGATTACTTTTAGGTAAGCCACGTTGGGTTAGATAAGGTTTTATTGGAATAATTACATTAAGGTAGGCTAGGTAAAATTAGGTTAGGTTAGATATGATTATGTTGGTTTAGATTAGTAAGGTAGGGCCTGTCAAGTTAGGTTAGGTTAGGTATGGTGGGGTTGGATTAGGATAGGTTAGGTACGGTGAGGTGAAGGTAGTAAGGGTAGGTTGAGGGTAGATAAAGAGTTATTGTATGTCCAGGTGAAAATACTGTATAAGCACAGAGTCGGTAGTGTATATTGGATGGAGGTGTGTCATTATACTTACGATCCTGCTACGTTATTTATGCGCCATAAAGACAGGCACACAGGTGAGCCCCAACCACAGCCTACCTGCACACCAGCCATATTAACAACACCTTCACCCAAAGGAAATAGTTTTCATTATAATCATGCTGATGGAAGTCTTGCTCAGTGGTTGTGGTTGTGGTTGTGGCTGTGGAGGTGATGGTGAAGGTAATGAATTAGTAGTGGTGATGATGGTAATGGCGTGGTGGTGGTGGTGGTAGTTGTGACAGTGATAGTGAGATAATAGTGGCGAAACTGCGGCAGTGGTGATGGTAGTAGTGATGGTAGTAATATCGGCGGGGTGATGGTAGTATTTGTGTGTTGGTAGTGATGTATGGTGATGACTGTGATGGTACTGGTGGTGTAGTGGTCCATGGTGTAGTGGCACCAGGATTAACGTGTATTACATAACCCACGTATTCCCACACACCGCTACTAACGTTTGTGTTTGTTATCTTGAGCCCCATGGTTGTTGGCAACACTGATTATTTAACTCCTCCTTGAAGTTGTTGGTAATACTGCTTATGTAACACCTCCATTTAGTTGTTGGCAGTACTGATTATTCAACTCATCCTTATGGTTGTTGGCAATACTGATTTATTTAACTGACTTGCATAGGGATACTCTTTAATTAAGATCGTCTGGTTTTAACCATATAGAAATAGCTGAACTCCAGCATCGCAGTGAAAGGGTAAGAGATTTTTTGACCACTTGATGTGTAGAGTTTGTTGTGAATCATATCGTGTATAGTTAATGATAATACAAGTAAGGATATCGTAATAATACAATATAAGTAAGGATATCGAAATCAAAGCTTTAATTTGTAGTTCCTGGTGTGAATGCATCTTACTGTAAGTTCTTTTATTTCTTGCACTAGATTTGTGGTGATAAGGAGTACAAAGGAAAGCAAACAGCAACAGACCTGTTGGTCCTGTTTGTTATG